>NC_081413.1:395150136-395450136 GCF_030272615.1 Cryptomeria japonica
TTCCCTGACTTAGAAAGATTTCATTAGCTCTTTGCCATACTTCTAACCCTAGGAAGTAGTGCATTAGACCTAAATCCCTCATTTCAAATTCTGAGGCTAATTCCTTTTTACATCTTATGATTAATTTATTTTCACCCGTGAGAAATAAATCTACATACAAAACTAAAATAAGCATCTCATCATTATAAATTTTCAAGTAAATGTTAGCATCAACATCATTCTTGGAAAACCCTAAACTTAGTAAGTACTTATCAATTCTTTCATACCAAGCGCGAGGGGCCTGTTTGAGCCCATATAAAGCTTTCTTCAACCTGGAAACATGAGAATCTCTTTTATGGATTACATAACCTTTTGGTTGCTCAATATAGACTTCCTCCTCAATGACACCATTAAGGAAGGCTGTCTTAAAGTCCATTTGATGCAGCTCCCAACCTTTGGCTGCAGCAATAGCTATTAGACCTAATAGAGGTATATCTAGTAACAGGGGCAAAGGTTTCTTCATAATCTATTCCTTCCTTCTGAGAAAAACCACGAGCTACAAACCTAGCTTTATATTTTTCAATACTACCATCAGCATTATGTTTAATTTTAAACAACCATTTAGAGGAAATGACAGACTTACATTTGGGTCTGGGTGCAATGTCCCAGACATCATTCTTGATGATAGACCCATACTCTTCATCCATGGCTAATTTCCAAGCATGATGGGACATAGCTTCTCCGATATTGTGGGGTTCAGACTCAATTATATTGCACATCACAGAAATGTAGTTGGCGTGATTTTGGACACTCTTGCTATTTCTGAAGGTTCCTCTGGGAGCAACAAACCCTTCAGCATCTTGAATTGTATTTCTAACCCAAAGTGGTCTCTTCTTGCAGACCACAATATCCTGAGGTATATCGGTAGATTGCATGGGTTCTGATGAGTCATTCTGAACTTCCTGATCTGGAAGATCAGTAGACTCCTCCTGTAACTTAGGGTTAGCATCAACAATTGAATCTTGTTTTTCCATCATCATATCATCATTGTTGATTAATGAACCTTTATATCTTTTGAAAGCAATATCTTCTTCAAAAGTTACATCTCTACTTACCTCAACATACCTTTGACCTGAAATGTAGATCCTGAAGGCTTTGGAAGATTCATTGTATCCTACTAGGATGCCCTTCTTTCCATATGGATCCAGCTTGGTTTGTTTTTCTTTAGGCACATGAACATACACAGGGCTTCCGAATATCCTTAGGTGACTAATGTCTAGTTTGATTCCTGAAAAGGCTTCTTCAGGTGTCACATCCTTTAGGACTCGATGAGGACATCTATTTTGAATATAAACTGCGGTTTTGGATGCTTCTGCCCATAGAAAAGGTTGCAAGTCCTGATCATATATCATGGCTCTTGCAGCTTCAACAATGGTCCTGTTCTTTCTTTCAGCAACTCCATTTTGCTGAGGGTTGTAGGGAACACAAAACTCCCTCTTAATTCTTGCTTTAACACAAAAGTCATAGAAGCTACCTGAGGTGTATTCACCTCCATTGTCAGACCTCAAACATTTAATTCGATTTCCTGTAGTATTTTCAACTAAGGCTTTGAATTCTTTAAATTTGTTTAGGACTTCTTCAGACTCTTTAGTTTTAAGAAAATAGATCCATGTTTTCCTAGAGAAATCATCTATGAAGATAACATAATATAGGAAACCGCTAGGAGATGCTACTGACATAGGACCACATAAATTTGAATGAATAAGTTCTAACCTTTCTTTAGCCCTACTATCGTTTTTATGAAAGGAATTCTTTACATTCTTACCCATTGCACAACCTTTACAAGCATCATCATGAGATAAACTGAGATTAGGCATACCTTTGACCATTTTACCGAGAGTGGGAAGAGCTTGAAAGTGAAGATGACCCAATCTTCTATGCCATAGCTCGCATGATTCAGGGGTCTCATGAATGAGAGCTTGAATTGGATTAGCTGCAAGCTTATATAAACTATCACATCTATTTCCAATAATACGAGCAGATTTGAAGTTAGGTTTCTTAGACCAAGCGAGTACTTTCCCTTCAAAAAATGCTATTTGCAAACCCTTATCTTCTAAAGCCGAAATGGAAATAAGATTTCTTTTAATACCAGGTATAAATAGAATATCACAGAGTTGTAAGGAAATACCAGAATCTAGTTTTAAAGAGGTAGTGTCAGAACCTTTTACCGAGTATCGAGCATCATCACTGATTACTACATGAAGATTTGTGTCTTTTTCAATCAGATCTAAGAGATGCTCACAAAATCTTGAGATGTGTCTGGAGGCACCACTGTCAAGTATCCACGTATTGCTGTCCGTAGGAACATTGCTGGAAAGAGCAGAGATAAGAAGGTAGTCTTCACTTTGTTCGGCAACTTCATTTAAGTTAGCTTCCCTTTCCTTTGGGTCATTCTGACAATCTCTGGCATAGTGACCATACTTATCACATCTGAAGCAACGAATGTGAGAGGAATCTCTTGACTTTTTCCTTGGATCATAGGAGGAGGATCTAAAATCTTTGCTTCTCTTTTCTTTCTTCCAATGACCACCTTTCCTAGATTTAGATAAGAGAACATGATTATCTTTGAGAGAGTTCTTGAGTTTTCCTCTTACGTCAATTCGAGATTCCTCTTCGATGCAATCAGATTGAAGACGCTCAAAGTTGGGACGATCGGCTCTTCCACCAATGCTACGAATGAATGGTTCCCATTCATCTGGTAGACCATTTAATGCAATCATAACAAGGTCTTTATCTGAGATTTGGCAATCAAGAGTGCTTAGCTTGTCCTTTAGTTCATTGATCTTCATGAAGTAGGCAATGATTGAGTCTTCTTCTTTCATTTTCATGTGTAGAAGTTGTTGTCTTAGGGCAAGAGCCCTGCTGAGATTGTTGACTTCATAGATCCCTTCCAAGTGTTTGATCATTTCTCTGGCAGATGTAAACTTTGATATGACAATCACAAGATGATTCTTGACGGACTCAATTATTATCCTTCTAGCCTTGAGGGAATCTTTCTTGAATAGTTTCAGCTCTTCAACATCTTTTGGAGGAGACAACCTTTCTTCTTCTACAAATTTCAGTAGGTCATTTTCTTCAAGGATCAACAGAATACGAACTTTCCAAGCAGCAAAATCAATGGCTCCCTCAAGCCTATCTTCAGCCTTCAAACCTGACATCTTTAATTTGAACACAAACAACAGCTATATGCAACAATCGATCTGCTAAAATCAAAAGTTAATGACACCTATAGCTCTGATACCATGTTATTTTAAACCCTAGGTATATTAATCAGATTTATATAATTGATTGTGCCCTAGGTTGTAATCAGATTTGCAGTATTTTAGTAAATCAACTTAGATTAATTATGCCCTAGATTGTAATCAGATTTGCAGTATTTAATAAGCCAACATAAATCAGAAATAAAATAGTAGACAAACAAGCATACCCTGGGAAAACCTCCAAGGAGGAAAAACCTAGCATGAAAGACCCACAGGTCAGATTATATATTCTCCTCTAAATATAAGAACAATAGTTAGCTTGAATCTGATCTTCACATATCAGATCTGTCCCTTGTATGCTTCAAAGCCTTGCACAAAACCACTATGTCCTCTTGGACAATTTCGCACCAATCTGAAATAGTTTGCACTCTTCCTTGAATTCGCACAACAGAGCTAAATCGCCTTTGTATGTGAACTTGATGATTGTTTATTGACTTACAAATTATCTTTTATTTATATGCATCTTTTGCACTTTTAAATGTAAGTCGGCCTCCTTGGTTTTGGTGCCAATAATTAAATGGCATGTATTTTAGCATAGCGTGGCAATGTGAATGAGAAAGGGTCACGTTACCCTAGGATAGGACCCGGTCCTAAAGGGGGGTTCGGATGTTGCCTTAAGGCAATCCGAACCCCTATAAGCCTAGTTACAATCAACAACCCATGATTTTCCCCCGCCCAAAATCCTGATGGCATATGAATTTCCACCAGATTTTTGAGTCTTGATGGAGGGCGATTTTCCACTAGGGAAGATAAAATTTGACTAAGTGTTGGGAAATCCTCCCGATGACCCACATTTTTCCCTTGGGAGTGCAGAAGGCTTTTAGGTGGATGAAATTCATGTTCCTAATGATGATTGATTTTCCACCAGAGCTATTCATGATCAAATTTTAAGGATCTTTGTGCGGATAATGATTCCTAATGGAGAGCGAATTTCCACTAGTGCAACTATTGATGAAATTTTGTTTGGATGATTATCCAGATAGGGGTCAATTTTCCCCAGGATGATTTTTGAGACTTAAGTGATGAAAATAAGTTGGAATTTTGATTCCAGATTGATAGCAATTTTCCCCTAGAGGCATTTTTGTGCAAATGTGATGGATTTTCATTGGGGTTTTTATCCCAATAGGGGGCGATTTTCCCCAAGAGCATATTTTGACATATTTTAATAAATTTTATTTGGATTTTTTAATCCAAATGTGGGGCGATTTTCCCCCAAGGGGTTTAAAATGAATTAAATTTAGAAAATTTTAATAAATGGGCCCCAAATTTAATTGGTTTGCAATTGTCGACAATTATTTAAAAATTAAATAACAATTAATTAATGATTTGCAATGGTCATTTAATGATTAGACACTTCTAGAAGCAAATCGATTTTTCCCAGGCAAGTATAAAAAGCAAAGTTTTATCCCACATTGCTTGTGTGTGAAAACTCAAGGTGAAAGCAAGAATAAAAGGAGGCTGGCCAACAATAAAATAATATTATCTTTGCTGATGGTGATTGCTAAGTGGCTGATTTGGGCAATTTTCTCCAGCTAGGTGATTTTTTTGTGAAGCGTCCTTTGACATCGTTGGAGCTGCAGATTGTTTTGAAGACCATTTTCTGCCAGTCAGACTTGGGCGATATTTTTTGAAGGCTATTGGAGCAAGCTTGAGGGGCGAAATTTCTGCCTTGGGCGATTTTTTGAGGTGGTGCCATTATTGGAGTAGGGCAATTTTGGTTTGGAGGTTGAATTCCTCCATTTTTGGTTGGCTTCCATTGTTGTCGTTTGCTGCAATTACTCTCAGATCTGCAAATTTCACCATTGCTGGGCGCTACTTGGACTCCATTGTTGGCTGGGAACACACTTTTCAGACTTATATGTCATTCCTAGCTCATTCTTACCTAAGGCGATTTTGTTGAAGACCATTTTGGAGGACATTTTGAGGCATTTTCAGAGGTTACTATCGCTGTTGCAGGCCTGAGACACCATTGTTGCAGGCTGTCCTCAGACTTAATTCCATTTCCAGCCACCTTCCAAGTTGGGTGATTTCATTGGGACGACATTTTTATGACATTTTGTGGTTATTTTCTGGTTTATTCATCATTGTTTGAGGTGTTGGTAAGTCTGAAACTTTGATTTTTCAGACTTGTCTTCAAACTAATTTTCTTTTACCAGCCCTCCATTCATGCCCATATTTGATTGTTTTAACCTTGGGAAGGTTGTTTTCATCATGCATTTGCATTCTACATGGCTGCAACATTGCTTAAGTGACTGATTTTAAGTGTTGCAGGTTGTCTTCAGACTTATTGGCAGCCATTGGTGAGTTTGGAAATGTGTCTTCAGACATTTTTTTGAGTGAAAATCAGACTTTTCACACCTTTCTTAGCACATTTCCAAATTTCGTATATTCCTATGACCTAGATTTTCGATGAATTTTCTGAGTATACTAATGTCTTCAGACTTAGTAAGTCTGAAATTGATGATTTTTGACCCTATCCTTACCATACTTACGTTCTATTTTCAGAATTTGTTAGAAATGTAGATGAAATTCCTGATTCCCATACCTAAAAGTATCTCAATAATTAGAAATCAGAACTAGTCTAAATTCTGAAAATAGCTACCAGGATGAATTTTCCTAAGTTATCGACTTCCAGCTTCATGCAGGTACCATGTCAAAATCTGGGATTGGAGTTCGGAAGGAGCAATTGGAGACTGTCCAAGAGGGATTCTATCCGGAATCCAAGTTGTCATCCAGATGGGAGATCACAGATATGAACATGCACTTCCTGAATATGGGGTAGATGCGGCAAAGGATGAGTGAAAATCAGACTTTTCACATCTTTCTTAGCACATTTCCAAATTTCGTATATTCCTATGACCTAGATTTTCGATAAAATTTCTGAGCATACTAATGTCTTTAGACTTAGTAAGTCTGAAATTGATGATTTTTAGAGGGTTTTGACCCCATCCTTATCATACTTACGTTCTATTTTCAGAATTTGTTAGAAATGTAGTTGAAATCCCTATTTCCCATTCCTAAAAGTATCTCAATAATTAGAAATCAGAACTAGTCTAAATTCTGAATATAGCTACAAGATGAATTTTCCTAAGTTATCGACTTCTAGCTTCATGCAGGTACCATGTCAAAATCTGGGATTGGAGTTCGGAAGGAGCAATTGAAGACTGTCCAAGAGGGATTCTATCCAGAACCCAAGTTGTCATCCAGATGGAAGGAGATCACAGATATGAACATGCACTTCCTGAATATGGGGTAGATGCGGCAAAGGATGTTCGGGACAAAGAACCAAATTCCCTCTCCTACCTATGCAAACATCATGAAGAGTGGTATCTATCATGCCACTGGATTTCCACAATCCATACAATGCAACAAGTTGATCCTGGAGTGTGCAAGACATTACGATCCTCTCTCTAGAATGATCAAGACTCCCAAGGGCATGACCATTGCCTACCTTGCTGAGGATGCCATTGCCAAAGTGTTTGGAATTCCCCGCAGTGCAGACATGAAAGATAGGACGAAGGATGAGTATGAGGCGAAGTATAAAGCAAAGGCAGATGCATGCAAAACTATAGTTAACAAAGAGTGGATGATTGAGCGTAGGCCTCATCAGTCCAAGGCACCCAAGACACTCGTGTTCACAGATTTGAAAGAGGAATATAGTGATTTGGTATTCCTATTGAACCGAGTGATGGGGATGTCACAAGGTGCATTATATGATGGATGGATTTTTTTATTTTATCCAGGGTTGGTCTGAGAGGAACAATGATCAATTGGTCGAAAATCATCAGCGACAATTTGGATTTCTAGTTGAGAAATGTGGAGAGGTCCAAGGTATTCGCCATGACTTCTTACCTTGTGTATATACTTGCATGATTTGTCACATACAAAGGACTGATATGTAGAGGTGAAGTCGGGAATGGACAAGGGCAATACAAAAGTTATGAATGCTATCCACAATTGAGCATGTATAGAATTGAAGATTACAGGATGGTGAATGATGCATTCACCATGTATATTATGAGGATGTTGCAAGGCGGAATCCACAGGAGCTTGTCCAAAGAGGCAATGAAATTAATTGAACAATATGGATCATGGTACAAACAATTTCCCACTTTCACATACCTAAGGATTCATGGATTTCAGTTTGAACCATACAAGCTTCGTAGGTATCCTACAAACAGATTGATCCTATTGGAAGTGGTGAGACAACTTTTGGAATATGATTTCATCCAGAAGGAGAAGCATAGAACTGGGACGACTTTTCCTATTTCCATCGGAAAAACATTGGAGGGGAATATGATTTCATCTAGAAGGAGAAGCATAGAACTGGGATGACTTTTCCTATTTCCATCGGAAAAACATTGGAGGTGTGCCAATCCGCTATTGCAACTAGTACAGTTATTGAAGAGATTGCATTTTATCGCCTTGGGACATACAAGAAAAGAGAAAGATTTGATCTGCACAAAAAGGTTGGAAGGATCAGAGGAGATGATTCATACACAAGTATGACATTGAAGATTATCGGGCCAAATAGATGGACAAGAAAGCAGTGAAGAGAAGAATGTGGTCTAGGATGTCTGTGGATTTCATGAGAAAGTATTGGATGACAAAGATCATACTCATCCATGATATGAAAGTGAAATGAAGAGGTCTATCCTATTGCCTAGTTGGTTTGAGCTAGAAGTGACAGATTTGAATGAATTGATGAGTGAATAGATTAGTAGATATGGGTGTTACCTTCACATGTGAGAAGATGAAACATGAGGATTCTTCTTCCGAAGATGATTAGAGAACAATTAGTGACATAAGAATTCATGTAGATGAAGAGAGTCAAGCTCCAAAGCGAAGGAAGAATACACCAGGAGAAACTAAGGCTAAGGGGAAGAAGATTGAAGAAGTAAAGAAGAAGAAGCAAAGGTCAAGTGTTCCATTGTCTCCCCTTAGTTTCTCACCAATCAAAGAGATTGATATGCCAAAATAGGATAGAGAATTTGAACAATGCTCCAACACAGTGATTATACCAGATAATACTCAGGAGTTGCACACCACAACCACATCCGCACCACCTAATGAAGATGATGAACAACCGGGGTCTCCCACTGTCCTTTTGGAGGTTATGCCAAATTGGAAAAACACTTTAGATACTTGTTCCGATTGATGTGCAACAGGATGTTTTGCCTAGCATTTCCATGGAGGAGTTAGATTCTGTATTGGCTAGATTCTTGGAATATGCTATGAGAGAAAGAGATGCAGGCCATAATCCTCTAGAAGATTCCCTACTTGATGATTAGGCATTATTTCATTGGGCCATATGTCGGTGGCTCCATTTTTGATGTAAACCCTAATTAGGGCAACTTTAGGGTTTTGTTGGTATGATCTTGGCCCTTGATTTTAAATGAATCTTGGCCATTCATTTCTTTTGAGACTCTATATAAACCCCATTGCCTCTCATTCGTAAGAGAGAGATTTTTGAGAATTGTTAGTATATGTTGCAGATTTGAATACAAATCATTGTTCGACTTGATTGTGATTTTGTTTAAGTTTTGCATTGCATTTGTGGTTCTCATTGTCTCCAAATTAGATTAGAATTTTCTTTCAAATATTGTTAGATTGAATGAAAGAATTTGTTGAATACATTTGTGTGGAATCCATTTTATCCATACCACTAGCCTCTTGCTGATTGTAAGTGCGCCTTGTGTGGTCAACTAGAATTTTTATGTGCACTTAAACTTCAATTGTTATACCTCCATTGCTATGCATTAACTTTAATGGTATCAATGTTTGATGGTAATGATTTGAAAATCTTTGAAATACACCTTAGATGATTGCACTAAGCTTGTGTCAAACTGTTCGACTTGATGATGAGACCTTGCCTTGTAGGATTCCAGTGAATCATTCACCCCTTTTCTTGCATTCTAGGTTTTAAAATAGAATTCCTAAACCCTATTCCCTTTTGCCCTTTTTTAGAAATCTTTGTTAGATTAGAGTTGAGAGCTTCATTGCAAAAATCCTAAGTCATCAACATTCATATTCCAAATCTGATTCATGAAAAGTCTCCATATTGAACAATTACATAAGTCCCCAAGTGAAAACAATAAGTCACATCGACCATTGAGTTACCCACATGTCAAGATCTGACCGTAGAAACCTTGGAATCATCATATGAACTTCTAGTTATCTTAGCATACAAGGTGATTTTGTTCAAGAGGGGGTAAAATACTTTGGTATTTTATTCTATGTTCGTATGTGCGTAAAATACACATCAACAATTCTCATATAATATTTTTGGATTAATGCATACTAATTTTTATTTAAAAAGAAATAAATTTTGTGGAGACAACCCCCATGTTCCAGGTTGTTGTTTGTAGTCAACATAAGCACCTAGAGGAAGTCAAGTCATAATTTTCAAGGTCACTAGTAATAACCATGATATTCTTGGTTTTTTAATTTTTTTTAATTTTTTGTTTTTACTTTTCAGCTTTTATAACAATCATATTTTCTTTTTATGTAGAGCATACATCTATTTCCATATTAAAATCAAGTGTCCCAAGATTTTGATCCAAGCAAAAGTGCTATATCAGTCTTAACAAACCTCTTTTGAAGATCTGCCTGCTATAGAGAACAAATGCAATGGAATTGTCATCTTGTGAAG
The DNA here is from genome assembly GCF_030272615.1 of Cryptomeria japonica. NCBI lineage: Eukaryota > Viridiplantae > Streptophyta > Pinopsida > Cupressales > Cupressaceae > Cryptomeria > Cryptomeria japonica. Next base: position 395,160,088 of record NC_081413.1, read on the forward strand.
AATTATGGAACCTGAATGATTCAGAATTAATAAAACATGACGTCTTCTGTGACATATGCAGTTTCTTAACAATTTATATCAAGATTTGTATAGTTAAATCTTCTAGGGAAAAAGGGAAATCTGAAGAGCTTTTGATGTCCATTTTTGGTTGACAGAACAGTTTTAGACCTTATTATGATGTGTTAAGAAAATCCCTTTTGTGTTGCTGAAATGTATTTTGGGAGGAGTGTCATATGAAGACACAACTGATATGAACTTTTGTGGCTGATACAAATTCTAGCTTTTTAAAAGGTTCTAAATAATACTTGAAAAGAGAGACCTTTCTTTTTGATCTATTAAGAACTAAAACCCCAACAAACTATTAAGTACAAAAGATTATGGAGAATTTATGGTGGGCATTACTCATGGTGGGGGACAAAGGGAAAATGCACTTTTTCTTGAATAGAAGATATCAAGATATCTTAGAAATAAAATCTCAAGATCTTTGTACTTCTATTTTTGGAGAATAAATATTTGAATTTTTAAAAATAAATCTTAAAGATAAATTAAATGAACTGTCAATTAGAGTGCTATTAAGGGACAAGACATAAGCAAATCAGTTCATATTGTTGTCTAAAAGAGATATATATTTTGGTCGAAGAAGGGTGCTTGTGTTATAACAACTATAAAGTGTTATTTGTTTTGTTCCTAGTTGTCATTGTTTTTTTTGGTGGGGGAGAGGGGGAGAGGGTGGGTTGGGGTGCGTTACATTAGAGCTTGTATGTCAATGTTATAAGCCATCTTGTTTTATTGTTTGTGGCTTGAAGGATTTTAATAATTGATTGGTAAGAGGACACAATGAATTTCCTTGGCCAAGTCACTATTTCCTTGTTATCTATGGTTCTTATTTGTTAGAAGCTGCATCATTGTGACAAGTATCTTGTTCCTAAGCTTGTTTTGTTTCCTATTTCCTTGTTATCTATGGTTCTTATTTGTTAGAAGCTGCATCATTGTGACAAGTATCTTGTTCCTAAGCTTGTTTTGTTTTCTAGGAGATTGGGTTTTATCATGGATACACAAGAATATTGATGAAAGCCTTACAAACAGAAAACAAATAGATAAAACTAAGATGGAAACAAATGTAATCTTTCAAGGGTACACATTATCTGAAGTATTGGTATATCTAAATATGTTAGCTGAAAAAAAATGATAGTTTGCAATTGCAAACCAAGGAGCTGCACGATTGAGCTGAATTACGTGGAGGTTGAGATCATACATAGGAAATTCCTTTTTTTTTGCATGGACTAACTTTGATGAACCAGCTTTCCAATAAGTTTATCACAATTTATGAGGAGAGTTGATTTAAATAAAGTATGAGTGGTTTAGAATATGAGAATGATTTGACTTCTGATATTCTAGATTATTCATAACCGCTTCAGTTTGTTAAAGGTGGATACATTGAAAATATTGCAAATGGAGTTTCTCAGGTTGATTAATCTCCTATCGAAGATGGGTGTTAGCATTGTGGTTGAAGTGGTCATATTGAGAGTCTTTGTTTCATCTTCAATCCTTAACTTTATTGTAGGAAGACAAACCATACATTTGATTTGATGCCTTAGCTCTCATCCGACCCAAGGAATGTGGTGTGGTTAGCTTTTGATATGTCATGTCCCTTTTTCTAATTAAATTAATTAGGGACCTATTTCTTCATTTCTCGTAGGCTAAGGGATAATTTGAGGAAATGATAAATAATAATATCTTAAGTTGGGCTCAATAATTTTATCTAATAAGGTCAACTTTAATATTTTCATTTTAGTAAAATGACTGTCTAAATGGGACATTATGTGGTCTCATGTAATATTTAATTTAAAAAGTGTTTTTAAGTACTCTTGGAGGGAATTTTAGGAGGTAAAAGGAAATTCAAATTTAAGGGGGCTTAAAAGGAATTTTATAAGAGGGCAAATGGATCAAAGGGATCCTCCATGTTTTTTGTAGTCAAATCCTTTTCCGAGATTGAGCACTTGTGTTCATCTTCTTATCTAAGAACGAAAACCCTTGGTGTGTGGGAATTCGGAGAATGGAAACCCTTTTGGTTTCATTTGGGATTGGAGGACAAAATTTTTCTTATCCAAGTGAGGTGACTCCATCTGGAGATCACATTGGTGTTGAATATTGCAATTTAAATCCAATGTCAGGCGATTAGAAGCATTTTTGGAGGACTTTATTTGTGTTGAAGATCGCGATCAAGTTCCATCATTGGTGTTGGTTTTAGCGTTAATAATTCCAGTGCATTTGTTGCTGTCAATTTGATCACTGCTATTCCTTTGTGGACTGTTATACATCTTAGGAGGCTGCTGTACTGCCTATAACACATGTTCACCTAATTTCCTATTGTGCCCAACATTCACAACAGTTTGCAACTCTTTCCTTGCTGCTGTGGCGTGCTTCTGTAGCTGCACCATTTTGCAGGCCACTATACCCTTAGGTGATTCCAGGCCGAACGCCCTTAACTGTCGCCACTAGACACTATCGGACAACATAGTGACAACAAGGTTGTGAACTTGTTAGTATCAATCATGCTTACAACAGTTTGTAATAACAGTTAATTGTAATAAATACATGTATATTTCAATGAAGTATTTGCATATGCACATGTGCTGTAATCATAAGATTATAACTTTGAATGTTTCCAACATTATGAAATAAGGTTATACTTATATTACATATTCTTGCATTTTTATGTGTTCCAATCAATAAATATATGAAAAGTGGTGTGATAAGGTTATAATACACATTCTTGCACTTTTTTATGTGGCACAATCAATAAATATGTTAGCATTGGTGCTAGGGTTATGAGTATTGCAAAAGTTTTTTATACATGCATTTATGATAGCAGTTTGCACGCATTCTTATGCTGCCATGATTAGTGGTGGAATTCTATGTTAAGTGGTTAATTAGTTGTTGCATAATTCCACTTCTGTTTGCATTAGAAATTTCATAACGAGTAGTATTCTAGGATCAACCTCTTGTTGTAATTAGATTGGGTAAACATTCTGCTGTCATATTCTGGAAGTTACATAAGTCAATACCTTGTACCTGTTTATTGTATGCTCTCGCCTCACCCTCATGGTATCTTGGTGAATAAGAAAGTGGCATGTCCTTGATCCTAACCTGGCCAAGAACCTCAAAATTTGTAGGGTTTTTTAAAATATTAAAGGGGACACTACAATGGTATTAGAGCTTTGATCTTGCTAGCTTGTAGGGTTAGATCTAACTTTTAATGCAACCCAGTGAAAGGGAAATCAGATTTTATTAGAAAGAATGGAGAAAGTTACAGGATTATGGTGAAGAAATAGAAGTCTTGGGGGATATAGAAAGAAGAATATGTACAGATCAAATGAATTTTTGGCATGAAACCATCAATCAAGGTCAGAGAATTGACATGGTCAATTCAAGGACAATGAGATATTCCATAATGGAGCTAGTATAAGCCTCGTAGAATATGAACTAGAAAAGGCTAACCAAGGAGAAAGAATCTCTTAAGTTAACAACTGGACTACAATCAATCCCCCTTCCAAGACCTTCTACACAAAAGTTTTATAGAGAGAGGAGGCGTGCAAATAAGTGCTTTGGCCCTAGGTGCCCAACCAACAAGCTACTTAGAGGATCTAATTATTTTTCCTAAGATTGAACATAGATTACAAAGAACACCCTGATGAGCACATATTTGCCCATACTGTTGCATGTAATGTTGTTTGTGCAACATGAAACTCTGGTAGTGAGGTTATTTGCTGAAACATTACGTGATGGCGCAACTGAGTTGTGTTCACCTTTCACAATGTTCTAGAACCAATTTGTCTCATATAAAGAGGAAGTTCAAAGAAAGATTTAAATCAACAAAAAATGGACATTTCCTCTTGGTGTAGATCACACAAATGAAAAAAGAAATGCACAAGCCAGTTTGGGAATTCATTGTTAAGTTTAACAAGTTGATAAATAAACTACTTGTAATTGCTAGGCCAATTGCAAAATAAAAAAACACTTCTTTATGAAAGTACAACCATCTGATGTGAGTTTCTTTCTGAGTAGAAACCTAGTTGTAAATTTAGAAGATGCACAAATCCCAGCTTTTGAAATAGACGATGATCTCATTACAACAGGGAAATTATTAAAAATTAAACTTAACCTTCTAAAAACCATCAAAACTATTTAAAACACTAAAAAAAGAAATGTAGACAAATAGGCATATCACATTCATCACATGCCTATGTAAAGCATAGGCATGTGATTAACTTGATGACTAATTGATGGAACATAATAAGCTTGATTCAAAGACATGGAGGAACAAAAAAACACATAAAATTGTATTTAGAGGTGACCACTATTAACTCTACCTCTTGACCCACAACATCCAAACTAGCCACAACCAACCATGCGATAAGCTAATTTCTATTGTCTTATTTGTGGCTTCCTCTAGTTCATCCTAGAGAATCCACACATTATAATTTTTTATTTTTTTTACATAATTGGTGAAATCTAACATGATTTTTTTTTTTCCATTAACTTTTTCCCCATCCAACTTTTCTTTTCCTATTTTTTATTTAAATGATTCTTTTCCTCCACAAACATGGCCAATGTAGAGAGATCTCACCCAAGACCAAGAGATAATAATTTAACAAAGATGACATTTTATGTGTCGTAAAAATAATTACAACACTACGAAGAAATTTAGCATTTTCAAGAATAACACAGATAAAATTTGAATGCTAACACATATCATGTTGTACATTAAGTGACTATTGATGTGTCATAAACTAGTTAAATGTGTTTTATCACACACTAAATAAAGGAATTCCATATAAAGTGATAAAATAATAAAATACATGAAAATATGGACAAATGGAAAAATTTATCATGTCATTATACATTGTGAAGGTATATAAGGAGAAGATTGATGCAACACAACACAATGAGATAATAAAAAGTAATATTATCATGAGGCATATGAAGAAGACAAAGCATGCGTGAGGGACATAGACAAAATATATGTGAGAGGAGATAAATAAAAGAGACAATGGATGGGAATATGTACTTGAATACTATAATATATTATTAGATGAATGAGTGAATATAAAATAGGGTTACATCTATATGTTTTCTTGCATAGAAGGAACATGAATTAGGATTTGAAATTTAAGTGCACCTTTGATAAGACTTCCCTTTAAAGATGCCATTGGAGTGCTAGTGCACAAGATTTTGATGTTTGATGTTTGATGTTTGATGAAATGATCAAAGTACTTAAAAAAGGATTTGTAAGAGTCATTTGATTCTATTATTGGGATCTAATGTTTGTCTTTATTATGGATAAGTAGAATCTATATATTGGAATCTAATGGTAATATAAAAAATAATAGTCAATAAGAGAGGGCTAGCAAGTACCTAGTTCCTTGGGGTTATAAACCAAAGGGATGACAAAGAAAAATGTCACATCTTATATTTATCTTTTATTCTAAAAAAACAATAATATTATTTGATTGATATTTTTACATAGGTTAGTCTTATTAAATTATGTATTATATACTCGCAATACAATTTAAGGTAAGAATCATGGTTTATTTTAGTAAGGAAACATTGATCTTTATTTGTAGTATTATGTATAATGAAGTATTGTCTATTGGCTTGATGTCAATGCAAGATGAGTATTCTAACCCTCACAATTGTTATAGGGAAAGTATCATATGGGAGAGGAAGGTAGACCATGATAATATATGGAGGTTAAACATACTAAGGACCATCACAAATAAACCAAGTTTACATGTCAACACTCTATTCCAATGAGTCTTTAAGTATGATACAGTTGTTAGGCGCATTTGAAGTATGGAAAATAAACAATGAATGAATTAATTAGTCAAGATAAGTAATATTTGTATACATCGAAAAAATTACCTACACATACTGACATCATTTTTCACCATTATTCCTTCTAAATAAATGAAATAGTTTTATTATTTCATTAAGATAACTTCATTCCTCCATTCAAATTTAAAATTTAAACTTCCCTCCAATTCGCTTTAATTAAATAATATTTTATTATTCAATGATCACATTTCTTCTTTTTTGTTTTTTAAGAATAAGTTCTACCAAAGGGAATATCTCCCTTGCATTAAATTAAAATAAAAGTTAAATGAACTACAAGAGTCTTAGTAATTATTATGATAGAAAAAGCAATCAACTCCTACAACAATGTTCACCATCCTATCTATTTTCTCTTAGGTCAATAGACCTTCATTTTCATTCATGGAAGTTTTAAATGGGTGTGCATTGTTTTTCATTTCCACTCCCTTTTTTTAACAAATTCCAAGCTTTGCTATGTTGTGAAGAAGACATAACTATGTTGATGCCTACCGCCTATGCTCGCTTGGGTGTTTTGGCTGGGCCGGTGGATCACCCTACTCGTGCACCCTCGACCGCAGTTGTTGTTGAGGGATCTACCCTCCCGACTGGTGGGCTTGCTTCCCCCTCTGTTGTGGCCACAACTAACCCCCCGCTTTGGTTCATGGTGTGTCTGCTTCTGTTGGCAAGGTTACTTCTGATGCTGCCCTGTCCATGCCTCTGCCTGTTGATAGGCAGAGCTTTGCTCGAGTGGTGAAATCTATAGCCTCCAAGGGTGTTCGTCCTCTCCCCTGTGCCAAGTCATCCCCAGTGGTTGTCTGTGGGCTGGATGTTGTGGACAACATAGGATTCTATCAATGTTGTGCCTTGGTGTGCAGATTCTCTGGACTCTGGCCCTCCCTTTCAGACCTTCATCGCTGGGTAAGTAACTCTTGGAAACCCTTGGTTGCTAACAATATTGAGCTATTTCTGTGTGCTAAAGGTCTTTTTATTGCCTCCTTTACCTCCTCAGTTGATCGAGATTTGATTTTGGGAAAGTTGTGGGCTTGGGACACCTACCCTCTCTCCGTTAAACCGTGGACCACTGCCTTCAACCCCCTCACAGAGCTAGTCAATGTTCACGCTGTGTGGGCCCGTCTCGAATCTTCCCCTGCACTTTTGGGAATAGTCCTTCTATGAGGCTATTGGGAACTCCATTGGTTGCTTTCTGATGGTGGATGATGACACCTCCTCGATGGGCCACTCCACCTTCGCCCACATTTTGGTCGACATTGATATTGCTTCTCCTCTCCCTGCTGATGTGGTGCTCATGGTTGGGGATAGGCCATGGACACAACCGTTAATCTTTAAGGGTCTCCCCTTTCGTTGTCTGAGGTGCTTCTCTATCGGTCTTGGCTTTAGACTGCTCTACTTCACGATGCAAAGGAGTTGCGACCTAGTGGAAGGATGCTACACTTGATCATTTAACTATTTATGCTTTGAAGGAGCTTTTAGAGGGAATGGGGGAGGAGTCACCTACCGACCCTTATGGAATTCCTTCAGATTCTGAGACCAAACATCCTGGCTCTATAGCCCCTCGGTGAACTGCTACTGCTCCTCTGCAACCTCATGCTGCTCCTACTTTGGAACAGGTTCATTCTACTACGACTCTCCTATTGCCTATTGAGGGTGATCTTACTGGTCCTTTTCTTAAGGACCCCTCTCTGACCGATCCCCCCCTTGTTGATCTTGGGGACAACATTGCTTGGACTGTTGTATGCTGTAGGCGGAAGGGGAGGTCTCTCCCTCCCTTTCCCCTTCCCTCCCCAATTAAGGTGTGGATGTTCCTTCTCCTCCTTGATTCGGGTGGTTGTGTCTAATTTGGTATGTGTTTTTTGGATGTGGATAGTCTCTGACTATGTTAAAGAGTCGACACCCTAGTCAACATTGCTTTGTAATAAAAAACAAACTCCAAGCTTTCTACACCTTTGTCTTTTTCAAATCTATGTTCAAGTCCTTTAAATCTGGTACCCATTGCAGATTGTTAACATCACAAACTATTAATTAAATAAAAGAGCAGAATAACATTAAACAAAAAAAAATTAAAGAACAAGATACATGACGTTAATATGTGGGTTCTTGAGCTCAAGTTGACTCCCAGCCACACTCTGTAATACTGTTGATTGATCAGCCACATTGCTAACATGAGCACCTTGAGACTGATCCTTATCAAAGAATTCATTCTCAAGAATGCAATTGAGCATTTCTTCAATGCTCCCTTCTTTGCCGCTAGGGAAAAATGTCGATGCCATTGCAAACGACTCCCTTATTTCCTTGTCCAAATTCTCTACCCCTTCTCCCTTCACGGTTTCTTTGTTTTCCCGTTGGTGAAATTCATCAAACGTCGGTACAAATTCTCTGTTTTCTCTACGTTAGCAGACACAATTCATTCATCATAGTTGGTATTATCTTCATCGCATGTATTATTCACACATTGTTTCTTAGATCTACTCCTTGTGTAAGGCGCACCTCCATAACTGGCTGTTGCATTAGGACCATCAAATGTCCCCTACGAACCTTCCATAATGTCTATGACAATGAACTCAAATCTGCCTACGTTTTAGAATTGTCCACCCCTATATTCGTATGTGACATACCAAATGTGGTACTAGTTGCACGATATAAATATAACACATATTAATATCTCTAGCCTTCGAATTCGTAACATCGTCATTAGGTGGTGAAGCCACATTCAACGCTTCCTCCAATCCACCCTCTTTGTTGAGGTTGGGGTCAAGCTCGACTTTGCCCTTTCCACACTTTTGAATGCTCACCGTCAGATGCTTCTGTAACTTAATCACCCTCATGGGGTTCTCGAGTTTAAATTTTGAGGCCATCTTTCGAATCTCCTATCATCGGCAAGACTCAAAGACATAATCCCCTTTTCAGATACATGTGCTGCATGTTCTGAGAAAACTTCTTCGAGGGACTTCAACTTCTGCTCCACCTTTGTATACTTAGTGGATTATTCCTTTGAGACATTCTGTCAATTGTTCCTCCACATTTTGTAGCTTGACCTAAAGCTCATATTCTCTCATTGCTAAGGAATCCTCCATAAAAAATAGTAAATATGTGAGAAACAAATTCTCCTCCTTTAGCTTTACAATTTTGTCCTCTTTTTAGTTTTCAACATCATATGCCTCATCTTCTTCAAGTTCATCTTCACTCGCTTCAACATCTTCTTCTTCAATCGAATCCTCCTCATTTTTCCAGCCATCGCAACAATGCACATGGTGTTTCATTTTAGCTTTCACATGCATAAAACCACTCTCTAAATTGCCAAGAAATTCTTCGATGCCTAAATCAGTTTCATTATCTTCTTCCATTTCTGCTCAATAACTTCACCAAGCTACTCCTATTTGGAACACTTCGAATGGCTTCTCCCGCCGAGCGAACTGCTTCTCCCATCGTGCGAACTTCTCCTGCTGCATGCTCTGGTCCTCCCGTGGCTATGGTTCCCGACCACTCTGTGCGTTCTTTCCTATCTGTGACATCTGCAGTGGGTGGTGAGGGCTTTGCTCACCCATCCCTGGATGCATCGTTTTTGGTGCAGGAGCACCTAGTTGAGTAAAACTCTCATTTTTGAGTATTTAATGCTTTTATGTTTGTAAAGTCTTGTGTTAGGTTGATTATGTTGTTTTAGGTTGTTTTGTGTCATGTTTAGTGGTTTTGATCTCTTTTTGGGCTTTAGAGATCTAGTTTTGCCCTTCAGGTTTTGAGTTGACAATTTTTGGTAAAAATATGCAAAATTGCCAAAAAGGTCTTCTAATGCCTTCAAGAGCATTGAAACATGTTTGTTAGGTGTTTTTAGGCATGTCTAAGTTGTTTAGACAAGTTGATAAGGCTAGATTGTCAAAAATGCCTTTTTGAGCAAGGAAAGTTGTCATTTGGCTTGAAAAGTTGTCAAAGTTGTCATTTTTAGGTTTTTCTTGCAAAATGTAGTTGGGAAAGCTTCCTGTCCATACTAGGCTTGATAACTACTTTGTCACACTATAAAAATACCTTCCTTTGCCTTGGACAAGGTTGGAAATTGTAATGACAAAGATTTGCTAATGAGAAAAGAACAAAAATCTGGTTTTTACCTTGTTTTTCCTTCCTTTTGAATAATAGTCCGTACTGTAGCTGTGCAAATCCGTACTGTACCTTCATGGAAGTGGAAATGTTGACATTTTAAAGCTTCCCATGTAATTGTTTCATTGGTTTTTCATTTGCAAGGTGGTTGTATAAAATAGTTTCCTTTCTATGTAGTTGCTGTCCTGACAAGGATTTTGGGGTTTTAAAATGCATCAATTTGGTTGATCCAAGTCTGGGATCCCTCCAATGGATTTTGCCAAGTTGAATTGCTTGTATATAGTGTACTTGTATTTCATTTTGTGCTAGAGAAGTGTTTTGAAGATGCATTTGAGTGAGAACTAGGCAAGTTGGAGCAACTTGGCTAGTTCATGGTTAAAACTCAAAATTTGCACCCAAAAACAATGGGAATGAGCAAAAAGAGTGTGGCAGAGGTATGGTTATGTTCCCAAGGGAGTTGAGAGTCGCCTTGGTGTATTTGAGCAGTTTGTACTTATTAGATATTTTCAGTTTGCAACCAAAATAGCGAGTTCATTGTTTTTGGGAATTATACTTGTAACATGCTCATGGAATGCTTTAAAAGCATAATCCAAGCCTTGTATTGAAGAAGGCAATGTAATAGGGAAGCTGATTAGTGTTTTTCAGATCTCCTTGAGGTATAATTGCAGTTCAAACACCTTGTGATGCAGGCCCAAAGATGGAGCAACAAATATGATTGGTAAAGAGACAGTTTTGACTGTCATAGTGACTATTTGACTGAGTTTTCACTTGTTTGCCAAGTGTTTGGCAAAATTATTGCAAGGCAGAGGTAGGGGTAACATTTTGAAGACATTTCCAAGGTCTTGTGAAGATCTAGGAACTTGTAGAAGAGCATAAGAATGCAAACCCAAAGACTACATCTCAAAACCCTCCAAAACCCTACTTTTAAGCCCAATTTTGTGGACAATCCTCATATCGCCATGACAAAGGCCTAAACCATGAAAATATGTTAGAAAATACCTCTAAACCATCGACCAAGTCAAATTTGTGGAAGGTTTTACCCATCGTTTAGCAGAATAAGCAAAAAAGTGCCAATTAGGCTTCTACAGGCTAGTAGCCCTTTTTGGTTGCATAACACACAAATGACAGTTTTGGTCAAAATGCTCAAACTCAATTGTAAGGAGGAGTTGGGGGTTTGTGAAACCTTAGGAGAACATTCCTAAACAGTGAGACAAATACCAAATGGAACCTTGGACAATGTGTAGCCCCTTTAGAGGTTTTGGATCCTTGGTTGCCTAACTGAGTAAGCCAAGGTTATGTGCCTTAAACTAAAATTTGAGCATCAAAACTGGAACAAAACCTTACTGCCCTTACTTGTCCATGCAAAAGACTCCTAAAGCACTCTGAAACAGAGGGTTGAATGCCAAAGATCAGAGATTGAGGGTGTGTAGATGGGTGGAGTGAGTAATGTGAATAGATTTGAGCATGGGAGTGAGCCTTCACCAAAAGGGGAGTGTGTTAGGGAAGTGATACATGAGATGCTTGGTACTATAACCACAAGAAGGACTTTATAAACACATATAGCAAACTCAAACAAGTTTTTGGGTAACAAATTGAACCTCTTGAGTAATTTGGCCTTTTGAGCACTTTCTTAGCAATCTCCCTATCATAGTGGTATCAGAGCCAACAAAAGATTCAGGAGGAACGAAACATTAGGCAAACATGGTGACTAATGTCGAATTGGCCAAGAAGGTTGAAGACCAAGAAGAGGAAATAGGGCACTCAGAGAGAGATTAGATCAACTAGCAATGAAACTAGCTGAAGTAGAAGTCAAAACTGAAGAAGTCCATGATAAGGCTGGAGATCAGGGTAAAATGGTAGCCATAGAAGATGAGGTTCCAATACCTGACCCTGTCATTGAGCAAGAACCATTCTTGAAAGCCTTGAGAGCTATGAGTGGTAAGACCTTAGAAGGAGTGGTCCTTTTCAGTGGGAAGATGGATCCAGATGCTCTAATAGAGTGGATTGAAGGGTTAGAAAACCATTTTGAATGTGATGGAGTGATTGAAGCACAAAAGGTTAAGGTGGCAAAATCAAGGCTGAGAGGGGCAGCCTTAACTTGGTGGAAGTTCATCCCAGAGGAAAGGGTGAAAGAAGGTAAGCAACCACTAGCCACCTGGAAAGCAATGGTAGCCAAAATCAAAGAAACCTACCTGCCTGAAGACTATGAAATACAACTTCACCGGAAAAGACAAAATTTGAGACAAAAAGACCTAGATGTCAGTAACTACACTGAAGAGTTTCAAAAATTGTGCATGAGATCCAGAGTAGTGGAGGATGAGAGCATAAAAGTGGCAAGGTACTTGAATGGGTTAAGATGGAACATCCAGGAAGAGATGAGCTTGTTATGCCCACAAACAATACACAAGTGCTATCAATTGGCACTTAAGGTGGAAGAGAAAGGTAGGAGAAAGAAAGAACAAAACAATAGAGGAAGAGGTAGGGGAAGAGATGGTAGAGGCCATAGAAGTAGTTTTGGGGGAAGGAGCATAGATCAACGATCTTAGGGAGAGTCTAAACTTATTGAGCAAAGTGGGGATTCTTAGGGCAAACCCAACTATAGGGGTAGGGGATCAAGCAACCCGAGTAGGGGCAGATCTAATGGACTAGGGAGAGGGTCCTACTTCTCAACCATGAAGTGCTATAACTGCCAAAAGTTGGGCCAACCTGCCTATAGATGCCTAGAGAAGCCTAGTTCATCCTATGGTGGTGAAAAGAGGGTAAATTATGTTAAGGAAGATGGAGGTAATACTAGAACTTCAACATTGAACCACCTAGCTTCAGAAGATGGTGAGAGTTTGATGATCAAAAGAGTGTAATGAAGAAGCCACACAGTACAAAGGTCTCATAGAGAAGAGTATTGTTCAAGATTAAGTGTAAAATCATGGGAAAGGTGTGTAAGGTGATCATAGATTTAGGATCCACATATAACATCATATTAGAAGAAGCAGTAAGCAACTTGAAACTACCTAGGATACAACACAAGGTGCCATACAAGGTCACATGGTTGAATAAGGGACAACATGTGTTAGTAAATGAGCAAGCTTGGGTAGATTTCCACATAGGTGGATATGTAGATAGGATCCTATGTGACATCCTTCCTATGGATGCTTGCCACCTATTGTTGGGTAGACCATGGCAGTTTGACTGAAAAGCACAACATGATGGGTAAAGAAACTCCTATTCATTTAAGAAAGATGGAGTACTATCAGATTCAATCCCTCATTGAAGAAGGAGAGAGCAGCAACAAAGTACTTAACATCTTGTTAGTGAATGAGAAAGAGTTCATAAAAACACTAGAAGAGGGTGAAGGAGTGGGATTTGCACTCATAGTGAAACCCAAGGAAGAAAAGGTAGAAAAGAAAGTTGAGATACCATATGAGGTGCAACAAATCCTTGATAACTTCAAACAAATAACCAGTGATGGTACACCTGCAACCTTACCACCTCCTAGAGCCATTAGCCATCAGATTGACTTCATACCTGGAGCCTCTTTGCCCAATAAGGCAGCCTACAAGATGATCCCTGAACAAAACAAAGAGGTAGCAAGACAAATACAAGAACTCTTAGACCAAGGGCTGATTAGGAAAAATATTAGTCCTTGTGCAGTACCTACAGTGTTGGCACCTAAGAAGGGTGGAACATGGCGGCTTTGTACAGATTCCAGAGCCGTAAACAAGATCACCATCAGATACAGATTCCCCATACCCATGATAGAGGACTTGATGGATTGTTTTGGGGTGCACAATACTTCAGTAAGATTGACTTGAAGAGTGGTTACCATCAGATAAGAATCAAAGAGGGGGATGAGTGGAAGACAACTTTCAAAACAAATGAGGGTCTCTATGAGAGGCTTGTCATGCCTTTTGGACTCTCTAATGCTCCCAACACATTCATGAGACTCATGAATGAAGTTTTACATGATTTCATTGACAAATTTGTTGTAGTGTATTTAGATGATATTCTTATTTTCAGCAAGATTAAGGAAGAACACTTACATCATTTAGCTATTGTTTTGAGACAATTATCTGATGAACAACTAACCATTAATCTTGAAAAATGTGATTTTATGAAGCAAGAATTGGTCTATCTTGGTTTTGTTGTATCAGGAGGCAATCTGAAAATGGATCAATCTAAAGTTGCAGCAATAACCAGTTGGCCAACTCCTAAGACAGTCAGTGATGTCAACAGCTTCCATGGTTTGACACAGTTTTACAAAAAATTCATCCGGGGATTCAGTGAGATTTGTGCTCCAATGTTAGACACCATCAAAGGGGGTGTAAAGGTAAAATTTCAGTGGACAAGTGCAACAAATAAGGGGTTTGAATTATTGAAAACTAAAGTAGCTACTCAACCAGTGCTCATTTTGCCTAGTTTTGATAAGCTTTTTACTATTGAATGTGATGCTAGTAATATTGTTGTAGGAGTTGTTTTAAGTCAAGAAAATAGACCAGTTGCATTCTTTAGTGAGAAGTTGAATGATGCAAAGAAAAAGTACTCTTCCTATGATTTAGAACTTTATGCATTAGTATAATCACTTAGGAAATGGAGACACTATCTTCTTCCTAAGGAGTTTGTTGTATACACAGACAATCAGGCACTAAGTTTCTTGAACTCACAAGATAAACTGAATCATAGGCATGTTAAATGGGTAGAATACTTGCAAGCTTATACTTTTACTCTTAAGCGTAAGAAGGGTCAGTTGAATAAAGTAGCAAATGCTTTGAGTGGAAGATTGTTAACTGTTCATGAGATTTAAGTTCAGAGCATTGGTATTGATAGTTTCAAAGACATGTATCCTACTGATGATGATTTTGCTGAAGCTTATAAAGTTTGTCAAGATTTTGAGAATAACTTCCATGGTGCATATGCTGATTTCACTTTGCAGGATGGTTTGTTATTTAGGGGTGGACAATTGTGTGTTCCAAAGGGTTATATGAGAGAGAACCTCATTCAAGAGAAGCACAATTGGTGCTTAAGTGGACATTTCGGTCTCAACAAGACCTTAGAGTTGGTTCAAAGGTTCTATTATTGGCCTAAGATGCAGAAAGACATTAGGAGGTATGTTGAGAAGTGCTTGGTATGTCAGAAAGCAAAAGGTAATTCCTCTAATGTTGGTTTATATTAGCCTCTTCCCATTCTACATAGGCCTTGGGATTGCATTAGTATGGATTTTGTGGTAGGATTACCTAGAACTCAAGCAAGATTTGATAGCATCTTTGTAGTAGTTGACAGATTTAGCAAAATGGCTCACTTTATTCCTTGTAAGACAACACATGATGGAAGTCATATTGCTTATTTATTTTTCAAAGAAGTTGTTAGAATTCATGGTTTGCCTACTAGCATTGTTTCAGATAGGGATGTTAAGTTTCTTGGTTATTTCTGGAAGACCTTGTGGAAGAGATTGGGTACTAATCTCTCTTTTGGTTCAGCTTATCATCCATAAACTGATGGCCAAACCGAAGTTGTGAACAGGTCTCTTGGAAACATGCTTAAGTGCTTGACAAAGGAATATGGGTAGAGTCGGGATCAACTCATTCATAAAGCAGAATATGCCTACAATGACAGTGTTAACCGGTCTACAAGTAAAAGTTCATTTGAAGTTGTTTATGGTATGCATCCAAGGGGTATAATGGAGTTGAGGGATATCACTAACTTTCAGCATAAGAGTGGAACAACAGATGACATGTCTCAGTCCATGAAGGAGGTTCATGAGCAAGTGAGACAAGCTCTCCAAGATACCTCTCAAAAAGTCAAGGCAAGAGTGGATGCTACAAAGAGAGATGTTCAATTTTCCATAGGTAATTATGTGATGGTTCATTTGCATAAGGCAAGACTACAAAAGGGAGTTCTAAGCAAACTTCATATGAGGAGGATAGGCCCTTGCAAGATCTTGGCTAAGTATGGGTCTAATGCTTACAAAGTTGATTTGCCTACTAATGTTTCTTTGTCCCCCATTTTTAATGTTGCAGATTTGATTGCTTTCAAAGAGAAGCCACCTCAAGAGATTCAAAGAGTTTTAGATGTTTCCAAATCCCTTTCTAATCTATCTCTCCCTTCTCTTTCTTTTCCCCAAGCAAAACAGGTTCTAGACTCCAGAATTCTCAAAAAGACAAGGAATCACACCTACATGGAGCATCTCATCAAATGGAAGGATCAACCTATCTCAAAGGCCACATGGATACCTGAAGCTGACTTTTAGAAAGTTGGCATACCTTCTTCTTTGCTGCCTCAAGGAGTCATATGACTTCTTTGTTTTTGGGGGAGTATGGTGTAGGAGCACCTAGTTGAGTAAAACTCCCATTTTTGAGTATTTAATGCTTTTATGTTTGTAAAGTCTTGTGTTAGGTTGATTATTTTGTTTTAGGTTGTTTTGTGTCATGTTTAGTGGTTTTAATCTCTTTTTGGGCTCTAGAGATCAAGTTTTGCCCTTCAGGCTTTGAGTTGACAATTTTTGGCAAAAATGTGCAAAATTGCCAAAAAAGTCTTCTAATGCCTTCAAGAGCATTGAAACAAGTTTGTTAAGTGTTTTTAGGCATTTCTAAGTTGTTTAGACAAGTTGATAAGGCTAGATTGTCAAAAATGCTTTTTTGAGCAAGGAAAGTTGTCATTTGGCTTGAAAAGTTGTCCAAGTTGTCATTTTTGGGTTTTTCTTGCAAAATGTAGTTGGGAAAGCCTCCTGTCCATACTGGGCTTGATAACTAATTTTTCATAGTATAAAAATACCTTCCTTTGACTTGGACAAGGTTGGAAATTGTAATGACAAAGATTTGCTAATGAGAAAAGAACAAAAATCTGGTTTTTACCTTGTTTTTCCTTCCTTTTGAATAACAGTTCGTACTGCAGCTGTGCAAATCCATACTGTACCTTCATAGAAGTGGAAATGTTGATATTTTAAAGCTTCCCATGTAATTGTTTCATTGGTTTTTCATTTGCAAGGTGGTTGTGTAAAATAGTTTCCTTTCTGTGTAGTTGTTGTCTTGACAAGGATTTTGGGGTTTTAAAATGCATCAACTTGGTTGATCCAGGTCTGGGATCCCTCCAATGGATTTTGCCAAGTTGAATTGCTTGTATATAGTGTACTTGTATTTCATTTTGTGCCAAAGAAGTGTTTTGAAGATGCATTTGAGTGAGAACTAGGCAAGTTGGAGCAACTCGACTAGTTCATGGTTAAAACTCAAAATTTGCACCCAAAAACAATAGGAATGAGCAAAAAGAGTGTGGCAGAGGCATGGTTATGTTCCCAAGGGAGTTGAGAGTCACCTTGGTGTATTTGAGCAGTTTGTACTTATTAGATATTTTCAATTTGCAACCAAAACAGTGAGTTCACTGTTTTTGGGAATTGTACTTGTAACATGCTCATGGAATGCTTTAAAAGCATAATCCAAGCCTTGTATTGAAGAAGGCAATGCAATAGGGAAGTTGACTAGTGTTTTTCAGACCTCCTTGAGGTATAATTGCAGTTCAAACACCTTGTGATGCAGGCCCAAAGATGGAGCAACATATATGACTGGTAAAGAGACAGTTTTGACTGTCATAGTGACTATTTGACTGAGTTTTCACTTGTTTGCCAAGTGTTTGGCAAAATTCTTGCAAGGAAGAGGCAGGGGTAACATTTTGAAGACATTTCCAAGGTCTTGTGAAGATCTAGGCACTTGTAGAAGAGCATAAGAATGCAAACCCAAAGACTACATCTCAAAACCCTCCAAAACCCTACTTTTAAGCCCAATTTTGTGGACAATCCTCATATCGCCATGAAAAAGGCCTAAACCATGAAAATATGTTAGAAAATATCTCTAAACCATCGACCAAGTCAACTTTGTGGAAGGTTTTACCCATTGTTTAGCAGAATAAGCAAAAAAGTGCCAATTAGGCCTCTACGGGCTAGTAGCCCTTTTTGGTTGCATAACGCACAAATGACAGTTTTGGTCAAAATGCTCAAACCCGATTGTAAGGAGGAGTTGGGGGTTTGTGAAACCTTAGGAGAACAATCCTAAATAGTGAGACAAATGCCAAATGGAACCTTGGACAGTGTGTAGCCCTTTTGGAGGTTTTGGATCCTTGGTTGCCTAGCTGAGTAAGCCAAGTATGTGCCTTAAACTAAAATTTGAGCATCAAAACTAGAACAAAACCTTACTGCCCTTACTTGTCCATGTATAAGACTCCTAAAGCACTCTGAAACAGAGGGTTGAATGCCAAAGATCAGAGATTGAGGGTGTGTAGATGGGTGGAGTGAGTAATGTGAATAGATTTGAGCATGGGAGTGAGCCTTCACCAAAAGGGGAGTGTGTTAGGGAAGTGATACATGAGATGCTTGGTACTATAACCACAAAAAGGACTTTATAAACACATACAACAGATTCAAACAAGTTTTTGGGTAACAAATTGAACTTCTTGAGCAATTTGGCCTTTTGAGCACTTTCCTAGCAATCTCCCTATCAGTTTTCCTCTTTGGTTGTGAATGTGACGACTAGGGTTTATGGCTCTGGGGTTGCGGCAGGGACCTCGAGGGCCCTTCATCTGGTCTTAAGAAGGTGGCTAAGCGGCATTTTGGTGACAAAGGGTTTATCCCTATCTCTTGTGCTATTTCAGTAAAGGTGAATAAGGAGACTCAGCTGGAGATAGAACATAATGTGTTTTTCTTTTTTATCATTGTGTTATTTGTCAGTTTATGGGTTTATGGCATAGCCTCCCTGAGCTACATGATTAGATCTCCCATTATTGGGAACCTTTTATTTCTGGTACTATTCATATTTACCCTATGGCTAAAGGATTTTTTATTGCAAAATTTGAGAATGTTGAGGATAGAAAGAAAATCTTGTGTGATAATTATTTTTGTTGGAAGGATAAATTCCCTTTAATGGTTAAACCCTGGCACTCTGATTTCAATAATTTTTTTGAAACGTTTAATAAGGTTTCGATTTGGGTTCGGATTCCTTATCTTCCTCTTCATTTGTGGGCTAATTCTCTTTTTGAAGAAGTTGGTAATGCTCTTGGGGATTTTCTGCTGGTGGATAATGATTCGTATAACATTCTACACTCAACCTTTGCTCGTATTTTGGTTGAGCTAGATGTTTCAAAAGGTCTGCCTGATGAGATTGTTATCAACTCTTCTAAGGGCAGCTGGGTTCAAACCTTGGACTATGAAGAGATTGTTAGCAACAACCAAGAAGGAAGACTGAGAAGGGGGGGGAGGTGAATCAGTCTTCACCGAAATATAAAGTTTTAACCACAACAACAATAGGTCTAACAAACCGCAGTAATAAACAGATAAGAAAATTAACAACACAACACACAACACCAAGATTTTTGATGTGGAAAACCCGGTTAAGGGAAAAACCAAGGTGGGAACCTACCTATAGTAAGATGATACTCTGCAGTAGTATGTGAAAATATTACAATGGGGAATGCACATGCATTCAGGAACATTGCCTAGATCTCACTGCTCAAACCGGGAATACCATGCTTTGGGGACCTGCTTCAAACTATACATGGCTTTCTTCAACCGGCACACAAAAGTTTCATCATCGTGTAACTGAAACCCTTCCAGTTGCTCCATGTACACTTCTTCTTCCAAGTTTCCATTTAAGAATGCAGATTTTACATCCATTTGATAGACCTTATATCCCTTGTAAGAAAACAAAGCAAGAAACATTCTAATAGCCTCAAGCCTAGCAACCGGTGCAAATGTTTTTTCAAAATCTATTCCTTCTACTTGGGAATACTCTTTGCATACTAGTCTGGCCTTACGCCTAACAATCTCACCTTCTTCATTCATCTTGTTTCGGTAGACCCACTTGGTACCTATGACATTCTTGTCTGCTAGTCTAGGAACGAGTTCCCAAGTCTGATTTTTCTCAATTTGTTTCAGATCTTTTTTCATAGCATCTACCCACTTCTCACTTTTGCTAGCCTCATCAAAAGTTTTGGGTTCCATCTCTGTCATGAGGCAAAAATTGACCTGCTCACTGTTCCGAGCTAGTCTCCTCCTTGTTTGCATGTCATCATCTTTATTTCCTATGATCTGGACCTCTGGATGATTCTTCTGCACATACCAGTTTGGTGTCTTGCTTGGTGCTTCTTCTTTCGGTTCATTCTCGGGCTGTCTTTCATATTCATCAGCCGAGACTTCACTGTAAGGTGTCGGTAATTGATTTCCCTTGAATGAATCCTCATCCACCTTGACATTCACACTTTCAACTACTTTTCTTAGCCTCTTGTTATAGCATTTATAGGCCTTGCTATGAGTTGAGTAGCCTAAAAAGATACTTTCATCACTTGGGGACTCAAATCCACCTAAATCTTGTTCATCCCTTTTTATGAAACACTTCTTGCCAAACACCATGAAGTGCTTTAATGATGATTTCTTGTCACACCATAGCTCATACGGTGTCATGTTACTATTTATTCTCAACTGCATCCAGTTCAATGTGTATACTGCATTATGAATTGCTTCCTTCCAATACCTATCCGGTAGGTTGGATTCATTCAACATAGTCCTAGCCATCTCGTTTATTGTCTGGTTCTTCCTCTCTGCAACACCATTTTGTTGTGGTGTCCTTGCTGCTGAGTATTGCCTCTTGATTCCATGCCTTTCACAATAATCCACAAATTTATTTGAAGTGTATTCTCCACCCCGGTTAGATCTTAAACACTTTAACTGATAACCACAATCATTTTCTACCATCTTCCTGAAAATCTTGAATCTCTAAAATTCTTGTGACTTGTCATGTAGGAAGGTTACCCAAGTCATTCTTGAGTAATCATCTATGAATAACATGAAATATCTCTCACCGGCC
Source organism: Cryptomeria japonica (assembly GCF_030272615.1). Lineage (NCBI taxonomy): Eukaryota > Viridiplantae > Streptophyta > Pinopsida > Cupressales > Cupressaceae > Cryptomeria > Cryptomeria japonica. Next base: position 395,180,907 of record NC_081413.1, read on the forward strand.
AATCCTCTTGTCTGTGTTGACCAACACAAATCTCTATGTACTAACTCCAAAGGTCTTGAGGTGTTATGTTCCTTTGTTTTGAAGCTGACCTTTGCTTGCTTGCCTTTGACACATTCATCACAAAATGTGCTTGCCGATTTTATGATCAGAGGTATGTGTCTCACATACTGGTTTTTGCTTATCTTCACGAGATTGTCAAAGTTCACATGGCCCAACCTTTTGTGCCATAACCAACTTTCATCTACTTGTCCCATCATACATTGAGACTCAAAGCATTCCTTCAGATTGTATACATTACCATCTGTCCTATTTGCTTCTGCTACAACCTGACTGATACTATTCTTCCTTATCTAACAACCGGTAGAGTCAAAAGTGAATTTGTATCCTTTGTCACGCATTTGACTCACACTCAACAAGTTATGTTTTAGTCCTTCTACATAATAAACATCACGTGCCTTCAGTTTGCCATCTATGTTCAGAGTACCTTTTTCTTTTATCTTGATGGAGGAATTATCTCCAAATCTCACTGAGCTTCCATTCCAATCTTCAATCTTGATAAATTTCTTCTTGTCTTCGGTCATGTGATTGGAACATCCACTGTCCACTACCCATAAATTCCTTCTTTTTGCGTGTAGGGCAATCTGCACAATCAGACTTGATTCGGATTTGTTCTTGCCTTTCTCAATCCGAACTGATTTTTCTTCTTTCTTCTTCTCACTTGCAACATTTTGTTTCAGTTTTGTTTTTGCCTTCTGATTTGGTACTTCCTTCTTTTGCTTGTTAGTCCTCAGTTTACAATGCTTTGCTATGCACCATTTCACGTTAGCATTAAAAGATGTATTCAAAACATTCTTGTAGGGTATCTACAAGTTTCTCCTACACTCATAACTCTTATGAGCAAACTCATTGCAATTATAACATGTGACATTTGTACTTTGTAATGCAAAAAATGAGTTTCTACTCTCAAAACTAGGGGTTAAATTCATCATCCTACATTCTGCCACTCTATGACCAAACTTATTACATCGGTGATGATAACCATATAATTCAGGTACATACTGGTTTTGTCTCCTAGGAGCAACATGATTCTGTCTTATCATATATTTGTTCCTCAACTGATGAACTCTTGTAAACCCTTGATCATCAACATTCTTCATGGCTTTGTATCTAACATACCGGTTTGTATGTTGACCCTTCTGGCTCACAACAACATTCTGGTTTACGGATTGATTCCTTGTAGCATCAACATATGTCCTCTTCCTCTCAGGCTTGCTGACAGTAAACACATGTTTGTCCTTGCTATCTTTTGATGTTGTGAATTGTATTTCTTTACCATTTGAATCCTTGCTCCTAGAACTTTGTCCTTCTTCAAACCCAAGTCTACCGGTATCCTTTGATTGCTTCTAATTGCTCAACATTTTGTCTATGGCCTCTGTGCTTCTTTCATACTTGCTTCTCATCACAAATTATATTTTTCTCTTCTCTAATTCCTTCTAGAGCTTAACAATTTCTTCTTGCAAATTTTGATGCTCCTTCTCCTTTTCACTCAAACCGGTACTAGTAGCTTCACAAATCCTCTTGGCCTCTTCCAATTGAAGTTTTAGATCTGCAATTGTTTTCTTGGATTCAATAAGAGATTGCTCCAACATTTCTTTTTCTTCAGCTGCAACCTTTTTCACCTTCTTCAGATCGCTTCTTATTTTCTTTAGCTCTTTCAAGGCACTGATGAGCTACTTCAAGATCCACTTCACCTTCTCCTTCTATTCTTCATCTGCTTCCTATACCGGGACACCTTGGGCCATAAAGAGGGTTGATTTGACTTTTCCTTCACTGCAACAGTCGTCTGAGACACTCTCCTCATCTGTGGCATCATCCTCATGAGTGTAAAGGCTACTCTACTTCTAGTTGCCTCTTCTTTCTTGTCGGTAGACCTTCTTCTTTTTATCTTTACCAGATGACCTACTAACAATTTGTTAATCATTTGCATCCTTATCATTACAACGACATTTGGCAGCAAAATGTCCTATCTTTCCACAATTGAAACATTTCAAGGGCATCTTGCCTTTGTATTTGTCGGAACCCCTCTTGAGTCTTCTGACAAAGTTAGCCATGATATCATCAGAATCTTCACCGGTTCCATCTTGAGAAAAATCTCTTATTTTCCTTTCCTTGATGTGTTGAGTGCAACTTCTTTCTTCACAATCTCAGTACTAGCAGTCCTCATCTCATAAGTAGTTAGGGAACCATATAGCTCGTCCATTGTAAAGGTTTTCAGATATTTTGCTTCTTCTATTGCTGAAACCTTTCTATCATACTTAGATGTGAGATATCTAACTACTTTCTTCACTACCACCTCATCTTTCACTTCTTCTCCAAGCCCTCTAATGGTGTTTGTTGTTTCATCAATCCTTTGGAGATAGTCATCAATCTTCTCTTCATCTCTCATCTTCAAACCCTCAAACTGTGCTCTCAATGTCTGTAACTTGGCTTCCTTGACTTTAACATCATCTTCAAATATTTTTTGTAACTTATCCCAAGTTTCTTTGGCAGATGAGCAGTGCATAACCTTAACAACTCATTATCAGATAACCCACTAAGAATGACATTTTTTTCTTTAGCATTTTTCTCATATTCTTTCTTAGTATCTCGATCAGTAGGGGGAACATTTGGGACTGTGTACCCATTCTTAACCGACATCCAAACATCAAAATCTTGAGAAGACAAATGGGTTTACATTCTTCTACTCCAAAAGGCATAGTTGACACATAAAACATAGGAGCTTTTGAGGAGGCAAATATAGTTTTTGCCATTGTGTACACTTGACAGGATCTACCCAAGCTAGAGAACACTTTGACAAAACAGGGCACCTATGCTTTGATGCCAATTGTTGGACACAATGGATCACTGAGAGGGGGGTGAATCAATGATTTAAACTCTTTCTTGCCTCAGGGATATACCGGTAGCATATAGAACAACCAATGGGCAGACCGGTTAACGAAACAATACAAACTAAGTGTGAAGGATGAATAGTTACTGGATCAATAGTACACACATAAAAAATGTGTCACATAACACCAGATATACGAGGAAAACCTTATGTGGGAAAAACCTCCGTGAGAATAGCTACGGGAGATCTTCTACTCCAATCCAACCTCACAATGAAAATGATCTGATTACAATTTTAGTGCACCAACTCAAGGAGCACCAACCCCTGATTTATGAGCACCAATTCAAAAGAGCTACAACTCTTGCACTAAGCACCAACTTAGTGATCAAACTGATAGATTTCAAATACAGTGATAAATCATTGTTACAAATAAATTTTTGTAACTCTTATGTACTCTATTCTACCGATATCAACTTTACTGGTCACTTTTACAATCTCTTCTTCCTTGGATCGATCACCTGCATCGAGGAAATAAATCTATACACGTTTTCCATTTGTCCAATGCATGTATGCTAAAAAATAGTAAACCTAACCCTACTCTTTTGCTCTGATTTTTGTCAACCACATTTAAGTTCTAGCCGTTTCTTGTTCGGGGTCATCCTATAACTTGGTTCCATGCTTTGATCATGACGCCAACAACTCTCTGATCTTCTTTTGTCATTCATTCTTCATCGAGCCGCAAAACTTCTGATTTTCAGTCCTCAAATCAAAGGGGAACTTCATCAAATGCTTACATGTCCCTGCAACTAACTTGCCTCGATGATGCAAACACACTGACATCTCCCTTCTTGGCACCTGGCATCCACATGATAGACACGTCGGCACACGTCCCACTCACCGACATAGGGTCGTTTCATACTTGTTCATCTGACACATCCTTCTACCGGTACATACCCTTACTGGTATGTCCAACACACTGAACATTTTCTCTCACCGACAACACAACACATCGATAACTCACCTTATCCTCCGGTATACTGCTTCATTGTGATCTTATTAACATTCTACCTCTTCATCACAAACTGGCAGCCAACCTTCATACATACCGGTTTCATGCCTTGTCGGTATTTACTTAACATCCCAACACACTTCTTGATATCATCTCTTACCGGTGATAACTGATGCTTACACCATATCGGTTGACATCAATCTCTAATACCAACAAACTCCTACTCACCGGTTGACATCAATGGAAACTCAATGCCAACAATCTCCCCCTTTGGCATTGATGTCAACACACATTACATCTCTTTCTCCCCCTTTGACAACAATGGAAAAGGGAGCCTTAGTCTTACACAACTCATGCTTGAAACTGATAGGATACATTCTCCCCCTGTGTCCATGCTTCATGATTCAAGGATCTTGAAATTATAGAAATTGTTGACTCTCCCTGAACTATACATCTCTCCTACACATTTAGTGTTGTAAGATAGTGGGACAACTCCCAACATTTCTCTCAAGTACTCAAATATGCTCAAAGGAAGTGGCTTTGTAAATATGTCAGCAATCTGCTCACCGGTTGGAACATATTCTACTATTAACTCTTTGTCTGCTACTTTCTCCCTCAAGAAGTGATACTTGATTGCAATGTGTTTTGTTCTTGAGTGCATTACCAGATTCTTTGAGATGTTGAATTCACTTGAGTTGTCACACCGGGTTGGAATAGGATCCGGTATTTCCACCTGTATGTCTTTCAATGTCTACTTCATCTACAACACCTGTGAACAACATGTAGCATCAGCTATATACTCAGCCTCAGCAGTGGATAATGAAACCGAATCTTTCTTCTTGTTGTGCCGTGACACTAGCAGGTCTCCTAAGTTGAATGCACCTCAACTTGTGCTCTTCCTGTCATCAACACAACCAACCCAATCTGCATCAGTATATGCTTGCAAAGTGAAGTCTCCTTTCTTTAGATACCACAGGCCATAACTGATTGTTCCTTGCAGATACCTGAAGATTCTCCTAACTGCATTTAAGTGAGACTCTTTTGGGGCAGCTTGGAATCTTGCAACCATGCACACCGCATGTACTATATCCGGTCCAAATGTTTTTAGATATAATAGACTACCAATCATAGACCTATACAACGTCTTCTGTACATCCAGTGACTCATCATTCCCACTTAATTTGCAACCGGTCATCATGGGAGTACTTACCGATTTGCTATCCTCCATTTGAAACTTTTTTAACATTTCCTTGGCATACTTGGTTTGGGAGATGAATATGCCTTTCTTCTATTGTGAAATTTGCAAACTAAGAAAGTAAGACAACTCACCTAGCATGGACATCTCAAATTCTGTCTTCATCTGATCTGAAAAATCCTTGCACATGATGTCCTTGTCTCCACCAAATATGATGGCATCCACATACACAAAAACTATAATCATATAATCTCCATTTACCTTGATGTATAAGTTGTTGTCAGCATTCCCTTTCGAGAATCCTTGCACCTTCAAGTATTTGTCTAACCGGGAATACCATGCTCTGGGGGGCCGCTTCAAACCATACATGGCTTTCTTCAACCGACACACAAAAGTTTCATCATCATGTATCTGATACCCTTCCGATTGCTCCATGTACACTTATTCTTCCAAGTTTCCATTTAAGAATGCAGATTTTACATCCATTTGATAGACCTTATATCTCTTGTAAGATGGGAAAGCAAGAAACATTCTAATAGCCTCAAGCCTAGCAACTGGTGCAAATGTTTCTTCAAAATCTATTCCTTCTACTTGAGAATACCCTTTGCATACTAGTCTAGCCTTATGCCTAACAATCTTAACTTCTTCATTCATCTTGTTCCGGTAGACCCACTTGGTACGTATGACATTCTTGTCAGCTAGTCTAGGAACAAGTTCCCAAGTTTGATTTTTCTCAATTTGTTTCAGCTCTTCATCTATAGCATCTACCCACTTCTCACTTTTGCTGGCCTCATCAAAAGTTTTGGGTTCCATCTCCGTCATGAGGTAGAAATTAATCTACTCACTGTTCCAAGCTAGTCTCCTCCTTGTCTGCATGCCATCATCTTTATTTCCTATGATTTGGACCTCCTAATGATTCTTCTGCACATATCGGTTTGGTGTCTTGCTAGGTACTTCTTCTTCTAGTTCATTCTCAGGCTGTCTTTCATATTCATCATCTGAGACTTCACTGTAAGGTGTCGGTAATTGATTTCCCTTGAAGGAATCCTCATCCACCTTGACATTCACACTTTCAACTACTTTTCTTAGCCTCTTGTTATAGTATTTATAGGCTTTTCTATGAGTTGAGTAGCCTAAAAAGATACCTTCATCACTCCGGGACTCAAATCCACCTAAATCTTGTTCATCCCTTTTTATGAAGCACTTGTTGCCAAACACCTTGAAATGTTTTAATGATGGTTTTCTATCATACCATAGCTCATACAGTGTCATGCTACTATTTATTCTCAACTGCACCTGGTTCAATGTGTATACTGCAGTATGAACTACTTCCTTCCAATACCTATCCGATAGGTTGGTTTCATTCAACATAGTCGTAGCCATCTCCTTTACTGTTCGATTCTTCCTCTCTGCAACACCATTTTGTTGTGGTATCTTTGATGTTGAGTATTGCCTCCTGATTCCATGCCTTTCACAATAATCCACAAATTCATTTGAAGTGTATTCTCCACCCCGGTCAGATCTTAAACACTTTAAACAATAACCATAGTCATTTTCTACCATCTTCCTGAAAATCTTGAATCTCTCAAATGCTTGTGACTTTTCATGCAGGAAGGTTACCCAAGTCATTCTTTAGTAATCATCTATGAATAACATTAAATATTTCTCACCGACCAATCCTCTTGTCCGTGTTGGCCCACACAAATTTGTATGTACTAACTCCAAAGGTCTTGAGGTGTTATATTCCTTTGTTTTGAAGCTGACCTTTGCTTGCTTGCCTTTGACACATTCATCACAAAATGTTCTTGCCGATTTTATGATCAGAGGTATGTGTCTCACATACTGGTTTTTGCTTATCTTCACGAGATTGTCAAAGTTCACATGGCCCAACCTTCTATGCCATAACCAACTTTCATCTACTTGTCCCATCATACATTGAGACTCAAAGCATTCCTTCAGATTGTATACATTACCATCTGTCCTATTTGCTTCTGCTACAACCTGACTGATACTATTCTTCCTTATCTAACAACCGGTAGAGTCAAAAGTGAATTTGTATCCTTTGTCACACATTTGACTCACACTCAACAAGTTATGTTTTAGTCCTTCTACATAATAAACATCATGTGCCTTCAATTTGCCATCTATGTTCAGAGTACCTTTTCCTTTTATCTTGATGGAGGAATTATCTCCAAATCTCACTGAGCCTCCATTCCAATCTTAAAGGTTGATAAATTTCTTCTTGTCTTCGGTCATGTTATTGGAACCTCCACTATCCACTAACCATAAATTCTTTTTTTCTGGTAGGACAGTCTGCACAATCAGACTTGATTCAGATTTGTTCTTGTCTTTCTCAATCCAAACCGGATTCTCTTCTTTCTTCTTCTCAGTTGCAACATTTTGTTTCGGTTTTGTTTCTGCCTTATGATCCGTTACTTCCTTCTTCTGCTTGTTAGGCCTTAGTTTACAATGCTTTTCTATGTGAGCAAAGTTTTGACACTTATAACATTTCACATTAGCATTAAAAGATGTATTCAAAACATTCTTGTAGGGCATCTGCAAGTTTCTCGTACACTCATAACTCTTATGACCAAAATCATTCCAATTATAACATGTGACATTTGTACTTTGTAATGCAGCAAATAAGTTCTTGCTCTCAAAACTAGGGGTTAAATTGATCATCCTACATTCTGCCACTCTATGACCAAACTTATTACATCGGTGACAATAACCATAGAATTCAAGTACATACCAGTTTTGTCTCCTAGGAGCAGCATGATTCTGTCTTACCGGATATTTGTTCCTCAACTAATGAACTCTTGTAAACCCTTAATCATCAACATTCTTCATGCCTTTGTATCTATCATATCAGTTTGTATGTTGATCCTTCTAGCCCACAACAACACTCTGGTTTACAGATTGATTCCTTGTAGCAACAGCATATATCCTCTTCCTCTCAGGCTTGCTGACAGTAAACACATGTTTGTCCTTGCTCTCTTATGATGTTGTGAATTGTATTTCTTTACCGGTTGAGTCCTTGCTCCCATAATTTTGTCCTTCTTCAAATCCAAGTCCACCGGTATCCTTTGATTGCTTCTGATTGCTCAACATTTTGTCTAGGGCCTCTGTGCTGCTTTCATACTTTCTTCTCATCACCAATTCTTTTTTGCTCTTTTCTAATTCCTTCCAGAGCTTAACAATTTCTTCTTCCAAATTTTGATGCTCCTTCTCCTTTTCACTCAAACTGGTACCAATAGCTTCACAAATCCTCTTGGCCTCTTCCAATTGAAGTTTTAGATCTACAACTGTTTTCTTGTATTCCAACATCTCTTGTTCTTCAGCTGCAACCTATTTCACCTTCTTCTGATCTCTTCTTATTTTCTTCAGAGCTTCCAAGGCACTGATGAGCTCTGCTTCAAGATCCACTTCACCTTCTCCTTATTCTTCTTCATCTTCTTCCTGTACCAAGATACCTTGAGCCATAAAGACACTCGCTTTGACTTCTCCTTCACTGCAATAGTCGTCTAAGACACTCATCATCTGTGGCATCATCTTTGTGAGTGTAAAGGCTACTTTGCTTCTGATTGCCTCTTCTTTCTTGCTGGTAGACATTCTTCCTTTTATCTTTACCGAATGATCTACTAACAATTTGTTGATCATTCACATCCTTATCATTATAGCGACATTTGGCAGCAAAATGACCTATCTTTCCACAATTGAAACATTTCAAGGGGAGCTTGCCTTTGTATTTGCCGGAACCCCTCTTGAGTCTTCTAAAAAAGTTAGCCATGATATCATCATAATCTTCATCGGTTCCATCTTGAGCAAAATCTTCTTTTCTTTTCCTTGATGTGTTGAATGCAACTTCTTTCTTCATAGTCTCAGTACTAGCAGTCCTCATCTCATAAGTAGTTAGGGAACCATATAGCTCATCCACTGTAAAAGTTTTCAGATCTTTTGCTTCTTCTATTGCTGAAACCTTTGTATGATACTTAGATGTGAGAGATCTAAGTACTTTCTTCACTACCACCTCAACTTTCACTTCTTCTCCAAGCCCTCTAATGGTGTTTGTTGTTTCATCAATCCTTTGCAGATAGTCAACAACCTCCTCTTCATCTCTCATCTTCAAACCCTCAAACTGTGCTCAATGTCTGTAACTTGGTTTCCTTGACTTTAGCATCACCTTCAAATATTTACTACAACTTATTCCAAGTTTCTTTGGCAAATGAGCAGTGCATAACCTTAACAAACTCATTATCAGACAACCCACTAAGAATGACATTTTTTCTTTAGCATTGTTCTCATATTCTTTTTTAGCATTTGGATCTGTAGGGGGAACATTTGGGACTGTGTACCCATTCTTAATCGACATCCAATCATCAAAACCTAGAGAGGACAAATAGGTTTCCATTCTTCTACTCCAAAAGGCATAGTTGACACTATAAAACATAGGAGATTTTGAGGAGACAGATTCATTTCTTGCCATTGTGTACACTTGACGAGATCTACCCAAGCTAGAGAACGCTTTGAGAAAACATGACACCTATGCTCTGATGCCAATTGTTGGACATAATGGATCACTGAGAGAGGTGTGAATCAGTGATTTAAACACTTTCCTGCCTCAGGGATATAGCAGTAGTATATAGAACAACCAATAGGCAGACTGGTTAACCAAACAATACAAACTGAGTGTGAAGGATGAATAGTTACTGGATCAATAATACACACATAAAAAATGCATCACATAACACCAGATATACGAGGAAAACCTTGTGGGAAAAACCTCAGTGAGAATGGCTGCTGGAGATATTCTGCTCCAATCCAACCTCACAATGAAAATGACCTGGTTACAATTTTAGGGCACCAACCCAAGGAGCACCAACCCCTGATTTATGAGCACCAACTCAAAGGATCTATAACCCCTGCACTAAGCACCAACTTAGTTATAAAACTGATAGATTTCAAATACAGTGATAAATCCTTGTGACAAATAATTTTTTGTAACTCTTATGTACTCTGTTCTACCGGTATCAACTTTACCGGTCACTTTCACAATCTCTTCCGCTGCTCTCCCTCTCTACCGAATCGTACACTCTGCTTAATCCTTTCTTTTTCTATTGAATCACACCTAACCTCTGCAACATATCCACTGGTTCTAACTCTGCAGGTATTCTTTCCCTATGTATTCTTTACACACTCTACTGGTATGAACACCTCTATCAGTTTCCTTCCTATGCTCCAGTATCACCTACACATAGAGTCACTCAGAATTTTCTTTCCAATTGTTTTGAGTGTACACTAATCACCCTTCTTCGCACTTTCTCATCACAAATCAAAGTCTGAAGTTGGCATATTTAAACTTGAGCCTTCCTGCCAAAAACCAATTAAAACGTAGGGTGGTTAGGATTTCTTCTCTGCGACGAAAATCTATCTTCAATCCGATCCAATTTTCGTTGGATCGATCAACTGCATTGAGGAAATAAATCTGTACATGTTTTCCATTTTTCCAATGCATGTATGCTAAAAATAACAAACCTAACCCTTCTCTTCTGCTTTGATTTTTGTCGACCACATTTAAGATCTAGTTGTTTCTTGTCTGAGGTCACCCTGTAATTTGGTTTGCATGCTTTGATCATGATGCCAACAACTCTCTGATCTTCTTATGTCGTTCATTCTTCATCAAGCTGCAAAACTTTTGATTTTCAATCCGCAAATCAAAGGGGGGCTTCATTAAATTCTTACATGTCCCTGCAACTACCTTGCCTCGACAATGCAAACACACAACCATCTCCCTTCTTGCCACCTGGCATCCACATCACAGACACGTCGGCACATGACCCACTCACAGACACAGGGTCGGTTCATACTTGTTCGTCCGACAAATCCTTCTACCATTACATACCCTTACCGGTATGTCCAACACACTGAACATTTGCTCTTATTTGACAACACAACACATCGACAACTCACCTTATTCTCCGATATACTGTTTCATTGTGATCTTGTTAACATTCTGCCTCTTCATCACAAATTGACAGCTAGCCTTCATACATACCGGTTTCATGTCTTGTCGATATTTACTTAACATGGCAACACACTTCTTGATATCAACTCTTACCAGTGATAACTCATGCTTATACCATACGGGTTGACATCAATCTCTACTGCCAACAAACTCCTACTCACTGGTTAACATCAATGGCAACTCAATGCTAACAATGGTCATATGATGTGAGCAACCAATGTCAATCACCCATTCATCCTTTTCTTCCACCTTAGCAGCTAAATCTTTCTCCTCAACATAACAACTAGTGGAATCAATATGTACAGGTCTATCTTCTTTAATGACAATAAACACAACTTCATCTCCTTCTGATTCATCATCTATAACACCTTCATCTGCAACATAATAATAGTTTTTCGGGTTCCTAAACTTCCGGCTAGACTTATAAGACTTATCATACTTCTCATGCTTCTCATATCTATCATTCCTATCATGCTTATCAAACTTATCATACTTGTCATACTTGGCCATTCTCTCTGGGCATCTAAAAGAAAAATGTCCTATCTTATTACAAGAGAAACATTTCAAAGGAAACTTTCCATCATACTTATCGACACCTTTAGGCAATATCCGGGCAATCAGTGCTTCAAGCTCATCAATCTCTCTTTCTTTCTCTTCAATATCTTTTCTCTTTGTCTCATATCTGGATATTCTGCACTCATCAAGATCATACTTCTATTTACCAGATAGCGATGCAGATGCTCTAAATGATGTCTCAGATTTTCCATGTGATTCTCCAAACTCACTCAGCTCAAATGCAACAAGCTTTCCAACCAGCACATCTCTTGTCACTGTAGTCACACTCCGGATCTCATCAATAGCAACAACCTTATGTTTATAAGTAGGAGGCAAAGAGCTCAGTACCTTAGCAACAATTTCATCTTCCTTAATGCTTCCACCGACACATCTGATACCTAGGACAAGGTCATTCACCTTAGCCATAAAAGAATGTACGTTCTCATCATCTCCCATCTTCAATGTCTCATATTTTCCTTTCAAACTCTGCAACTTAGCAATTTTCACTTGTTTATCTCGTTCATACAAGATCTCAAGCTTCTCCCAAATATCATGTGCGATCTGAAGTCCCATAAACATTTGTCATCTCTGAATCAATCAGGGCACTAAGAAATGCTTCCTTCGCTCTTATATTGTAGTTTGCTTCCTTAACTTCATTAGAAATAGATGGTCTATTCTAAGGAACAACATAGGGATTATTTGTAATCTTCCAGTAATCTTCTCCAAGACATTTCGAGTGCATCTCTATCCAGTTCTTCCATAAAGTATAGTTTCTTCCATCAAACCTCAGACTGTCCTTCTTAAAGAGAATATCTTGAGTTGCCATCCCAGATCTCCTCAAGTGATCAAGCTTTTACCAGAGGATTTGGCTCTGATACCAATTTTTAGCAGCAACTAAGAAGGAAGATTGAGAGGGGGAGGGGGGGGGGGTGAATCAATCTTCATTGGAATATAAAACTTTAACCACAACAACAACAAATCTAACAAACTGCAAAATAAATAAATAAGCAAATTAATAGCACAACACACAACAACAAGATTTTTGACGTGAAAAACCCAGTTAAGGGAAAAACCACGGTGGGAACCTACCCACAGTAAGATGAGACTATGCAGTAATATGCAAAAATATTACAATGGGGAATGCACATTCATTCATGCACACTGCCTAGAGCTCAGTGTTCAAAATATTTTTGCCTAGAAGGCTACAACCCTCAAGGAAGTCTCACTAACTTACAATAAGATTCAAACTACAATTCGGAAGAAGTGAACTGAAAGAATAACATCTCCAAATGCCTGATTACAGTTCCGGTTAAGCACAAATGTTTGTCGTGCAATGCCAATCTCACCTCAAACTCAACACCAAATGATAAATCAGTTGTTCACACAGAAATCTCTCTCTAATAATGCATACATAACATCGACACCCAAACTACAAGAATAACTCACTTATATATACAATTAATCAACCTTGATAACAAGGTCGAGTAAACCCTAACCCTCAACTCACAATTACAAAATTACATCATACGATACAAAGATCAACCACCGGAAATCATGCCAAGATCAACCGCAACACACTACACCACGAGAAATACCGCATAACACGTAAATCAATACCGGTTACTAAAAACCACCAAGAAATCACACAACGATCAATGCAGATCACCAAAAAAAAATAGCACACGACTAGGAAACACCAACAAGCATATTAGAATCATTAGGGACATCTGTACCAACACCACTTTTCAAATTTTCATCTGTCAAAGTCTAGAAGCTCAAGAACAGAACCAATCAACAACTGTCATGAAGAAAGACAACTTGTCAAGCACCAAATCACGAACCGTATGAAATGAAGATACACAAGACCAACCAAAACAATATCCCAAAGTCTTAGCACCAGATCTAATCACACTAGAATATACCAGAGTAAGTACCAGACTTTGCAAAATAGTAATCAACAAAACCAAACTACAAAACCAGATCATAAAATATTCCCAATCACACTGGAATAAATCACATGAATATGTTCACATCAATGAGAACAACATATCCTAGCAGAATCAATGAACAACCATATCCAACAAGGATTCCCTTTAAGTGTCGAAGATGTTTCAAAACAGGTCATGCGGCTGAGCGTTGTGGGCTTGAAAAGAAGACTTTGTCGGCCTCATGGTGGAAGGGTGCTTCTAATGAGCATTACTTGGTTGAGAAGAAAGCTGAAACTCATAAAGTTTCTCATAAGGTGGCTCAAGATATTGCGGCCTCTTCTTCAACTTTTCTGGATTCTGGTGGAGAGGCTGGTATGCAGTCTCATGCCCCTCCTGCTGATTCCTCGAGTGGATTTGTGTCTTCGCCTGGTGATTGTGTTGTGGTTGCTAATTTTGGAATTGTTAAAGCTGATGATTTTCCTATTGGGAGTTATTGCGGTTCTGAGAAGGGGGGTGTTGCTGGTGCTCTTTCTCATAATCTTGATGGACTAGCGTTGGGTTCATCAGATTGGTTTGATGAGGCTGCTAAGGTGGAAGAGGGATATATTACTATTAAGGGAAAGAAATATAAGACGTTTACGCCCTCTTTTGACATGACTCTTCGTTCCCACAAGGGTAGTACTAAAGGAACATCTTGAGGGTCCCTGTTTGTGGATGTTTGGATTGTTACTGATGCTCTGCGAAATGGACAAGTGTTAGATTAAAGCATGTGGTCGTATAACACACAAAAACAGAAGAAATTGTTACTGTTAATAAACCAAAAACTAATCTAAGCAGGCATATCAAAAGAGACACTAAAAACATGATAAAATATTTAACTATGGAAGTAAATACAACAAGGCATCTCCAAATGCCTTTTAACATGCTCTTAGCTCCTTCTCCTTTGTTCCTCTCCTCTCCAAGTTCCAAATTAGTGTAGCTCTCAGCAACTTTTTGCACTATGGATGCTTATGGAGGTTCAAGATTGAAAATGCTTATAACTTATGTTATGCAAGTGTGAATAAAAGCTGAAATGAGATTTATCTAATTAAATAATTGATTTTAAAACCAAAAGAGTGAATATGATGCTAAATGCTCTTTAGAAATGCCTATAGATTAAATGCATACAAGTTTTCAGGATCTGGATTATGAAGAAATGGGCTCTATTTATAAGAAAAATGGAGCAATGAATGGCTGAGATTGAGTAATCTCAACAAGGGTCAGGACTGAATGATATTCAATCCATGTGATGGATTTCAACCCAATCCCAGGATGACAAGTGTCAATATGAGATAGGTTGAGAGGAGAGGGAATAAGCATTAAATGCTTGACATGACCTGGAGTTTAACTTGGGAGTTAAGGTCAAGGTTGGGTTGAGTGAATAAGTTCTTTATTCAAAGAATAAAGCTTTTATCCAATGGATAAACTCTTGTGCAAAGGTAAAAGGGATAACCATGGTCAAAGCAATAAATTCTTGAGGAGACACATGAGTCACATGAGGGTTGAGTTAGGGGTTAACCATAAATGGTCATGTACGAGCCATAAGTGGTTTAGAAGACTTTGAAGGTTAAATTGTTGAACACACAAAGCATTAAATGCTTTTCAAAGACTTTGAAGTCTTTGAGAAGTGACTCCAAGTTGCTTAGGAATGTGATAATAATTAGGGGATAGATTAGGTTAATTAGGAAGGGTTTAGAAGAATCTAGAAGGGGGTTTAGGAGTGCAAGTGAATTTGGTGGGTGAGGGAAAATAGGATTTTAATTATTGTGAATTTGTTTTAATGAATTAATTAAAATAAATTGAATAATTTATTTAATTAATAGAAGAATGTTTGAAGATGAATTAATTAAATATTAATTTAATTGACTGACCGCTAGAGGATATTTAATGAAATAAATACGAAATATTCATTTAATTAAAATGGACAGATTTATGTGACTACATTTGCCCCTCTTTGAGATGGTGCGGTTTATCGCGTCGTTTCAAAGAAAGAAACATAGGGGTGAAGAAATACCCTATAAAATGTTAGTTTAATGGGTGGTATGCCCCCTCGAGAGATGGGCCGAAAAATTTCAAAAAATCGGGCGATCTCTCGAAAAAGAATGAAAATTGGTAGGGTGGTAGAAGAGAAGAAGTTAGCAATACTGGTGAAAAATAGAAGAAATCGGAGACAAAATGGAGAAACAACAAGCCAGTGAGTACCTTTAGGTCATGCAAGAGATATATAGCAGATGTAGTGTGTGGTTTGGATTGATGCTATACAATTGATCAAAATTAGTTGGACAATCTGGTGCAATCGGTTTAATTGCCTCGGTCGAGTCAAAGCGCGATTGTTGATGTCAGTTGGTCGCTTGGATAGGATAAAGTCTGAGTAAGTGAATCAAAGTGACCTGATGTAACTTAGACAATTGATGTAATTTCCCAATGAAGTCAAGGTATATGAAGCAAAATACTCGTTGAGATGTAGACAATTGATGTAATTGTCTGTTAGATTGTGTTTGATTGGTTGATCAATTGATAGTGTGGGCGTGGGATGGATGGTTTTGAAGAATCATGGTAGCCCCGTTGAGACTAGGTCATTATGATAAAGGCCTAATGTAGTCTAGGATTACCATGATTGATTACCTGTTGAGACCTGAAGATACTTGATCAGAGTATCTGTTGAGAGTCTAGGTGTGTGTGAGTCGATGTACTTGTGCAGACAGAGTAACTTGCTTGGCTTATAGGATGACTTAGGATAGGAAACACAACCCCTCCTATTAGAGATGGATGGTGATGAATGTGGCTTGATTGATTTGATGGGACATGATGTAGGGTATGTGATGTTGATTATCGAGATGGGGAGGGTGGGGGAGGGTTCGATGTTAGATAGAAGAAATGGAGGACCTATGACTCATTCCTATGGAAGAAGAGGAAAGTAGAGTATGCATTGTTATGACTATGTATGCATGATATGCAGCTATTATGAATGTATGGATGGTGGAATGCAATATATACAGATGAGATGAAATGATGATCCATAGTGCTTTATTTTTCATCATTGAGCTTTAAAATGTTGTAAGAAAATACAAGCAACTTGACATAATGATTCAAGATGACCTGAGTATTCCTTACATGGATTTTTATATAGCAAGTTAATACAAGCAACTTGATATAATGGATCAAGTTGACCTGAGTATTGCTTGCGGAACAGACAAGGATGATCTCCTTTCATGCATGACTTGGAACATTCTCCTTGATCTTTTGCCAATCATATCCTAAGACAACTTCATACCGTAATCAAAGATAAACCATTATCGAGTTTGGATGAGGTAGTAGGAACCAAGGATGGAGCATCGTATCTGTAGGCAAACAACATATATAAAGAATAAAAGAATAAGGACCCTCGATAATGGTTCATGCTCATATGGTCGAGGTATACACTGTAGTCAACAAATCGTAGTGATCTGTGACTGTATTTTGCATAAGATCATGTAGCTTAGTGAACTTCCCACGTAGACTCCATTAGGACATGCCCCAGTACTTCATCGGAATAATTCATAGAAGATACACAAACAATGCTGTAGGAACCTGATATGAATAAATAACCCACAAATCAAGCAAGTATTTGATAGCTTAAACAAAATTTTCTTGTCAAAGAAAATGTCATTTTGTTTTTGTTTTTGGTAAGGAAGGATGCATCCTTGTTTAGATAGTTTGCATGTTTGATGTTGATTGTTTGGTTGATCAGATAAGTGGTCATCGTTGGAGTATTTCACAATGTTTGTTTGGTATCTGCTTTGAAAAATGTATGTACAGGGTGTTGCCATGTTTTTGGATTTTGATTGGTTTCCAATGTTTTTGGTATTTTGTGAGACAGTTTTGAATGTTTTTGGATTTTGCAAGATAGTTTTCAATGTAGAACTCAGTGAATCACAAAACAATGTAGTATCCACTTCCATCAAACTAGATTAAGGGTATTTCCCCCAGTTTAGACATGACTATGAAAAAGAAGGATGCGAGATGCGTGAAGTACTATCCTTGATTGCAAATCAATAACAAGCCATGGTTTGGACAGATGGATGAGTGGATGAATGTGAATGTGATTGCAACAAGTTTGAAAGACAATGGAGCCATAGCTGCTACGAGTGGCGCCTGTTTGCTAGATTTTCACCATTGCACTTACCCAAGGTGCCACCGGAGTGGTTGTTCACAGTTTGGATGCATGATTTTTCTTTACTATTTTGATGTTTTTGTATTTTCTTCAGGTCATTTATCTGAATGTTTTTGGTGTTTTGCAAGTATGTATGGGAGCCTAATGCTCTATGCAACTTATGTATAAAACCGTTTGAGGTGCATGTTGTTGATCGGATCTGCTAGTGGTTCTCCTTCTAAAGTAGCCAACTGATATGCCCCGGACCCAAATACAACAGTGATAATATATGGACCCAGCCAGTTTGATTCAAACTTTCCCTGATGTTCTCAGTTCGGTTGGTTATGAGGGTTTTCTTGAAGAACAAGATCATCTACCTCAAATGTACGAGGTCTAACCCGATGATTATAGCTTCTGCTCATGCGCTGCTGATAGGCTTTGAGGTGATTGTATGCAGCTTGTCATTTTTCATCAAGTAACTCTAAGTCCTGAAGACATGATACTCTGTAGGCTCTGTTATCTATAAGATTATGCAAGGAAACTCGTAGAGATGGTATCTCGACCTCAATAGGAAGGATAACTTCTACACCATAGACTAGTGAGTAGGGAGTTGCGCCTGTAAGGGTTCTAATGCTAGTTCGATATGCCCATAGTGCTGGATTCAATTAAACGTGCCAATCACGACCGACATCATTGACTGTCTTCTTGAGGATTCTTAATATGTTCTTGTTTGATGCTTCGGCCTGACCATTTCCTTGTGGGTAATATGAAGTGGAAAAGTGGTGTTGGATGTGAAATTTTTCACAGAGCTCACAGACATCTTGATTTTTGAAAGGAAGACCGTTATCTGTGATGATGGACATGGGTACACCATACCGACGGATGATGTAATTAAGGATGAATGAGGCGATCTTCTTGTCGGTGACTTGGGTAAGTGGAACAGCTTCAACCCACTTTGTGAAGTATTCGGTAGCGGTAATGATGAATTTATGGCCGTTGGATGAAGATGGATGAATTTTACCCACAAGGTCAAGGCCCCATTGACAAAAAGGCCATGGTGTTGTGATCGGTTGCAATTCCTGTGCTGGTGCATGTATCAGGTCTCCATGAACTTGGCATTTCTTGCATTTTCGAACAAAGTAATATGAGTCTTTTTCCATAGATGGCCAATAGTATCCAGTGCGCAGGAGTTTCTTGGCTAGTGAAGGACCGCTTGCATGAGTTCCACAAATTCCTTCATGTAATTCTTCCAAGGCCTTTGTCATCTCATCCTGCTCCAGACATCGAAGGAGAGTACCATCAAGACTGTGTCGGTATAGGGTTTCAATAATAATGGTATATCGAGCAGTTTGGCGAATGAAAGTTTTACGTTGGTTATTCGATTGGTTAAGAGGAGGTATATGATCGCGTAGGTAGGTATAGAACTCATCGTACCATGGGGATTAGGAACTGATAAGGCGACATATCATCTCAGACTCAGGGATATCATAAGCGCGAATCCAAAGCTGTTCAACCAAGAACTCGTAGTGTGTTGAATTCTATAGAAGATCTAGGAGAGATACAATGGTAGCCATAGCATCAGCAGCTCGATTCTAATCTCTGGGTATCTACTCAAAGGTGATAGTAGTAAATGATGCCTTTAATTTGTCCACCATTTGTTTGTACAACATGAGTTTGTCATCCTTGGTCTGATATTCAGTTGTTGCTTGTTGAATGACCAGTTGGGAGTCGACATATACTTGTATTTATTATAACTTCCATTGTATGGCTAGTCTGAGTCCTGTGATCAAGGCCTCATATTCAGCTATGTTGTTTGTGCATGGAAATGTGAGCCTGAAAGACTTCGAGATGCTGTCACCTTGAGGTGTGATAAACAGAATGCCTGCCTTCGAGCCATGCCTAGTGTATGAACCATCAAAGTATAGTTTCCATGGTTGTGCTATTGTGATCATGAATATCTCTTCATCTGGAAAATTGGAAATGAGGGGATGATCATCTATGAGTGGTGCTTCGGCCAACTAATCTACAATAAATTGTCCTTTGATAGCCTTACGGTCCACATACTCGATGTCAAATTCACTTAGAATCATCACCCATTTGGCCAAGCAGCTTGTCAGTGCTGCTTTACTAAGTAAGTATTTGAGTGGATCAATCTTTGCAATTAGCTGTACTTTATGTGTCAATAGATAGTGCCTCAATTTAGTAGCTGCCAATATTACTGCTAGGCAAGATCGCTCAATAGGTGTGTAATTGAGTTCATAGCCAACCAGTGTACGAGAGATATAGTAAACAACACACTCTTTCCCTTCTGCATTATGCTATGCCAATAGTACGCCTAATGCTATACTTGTTGCTGAAATATAGAGTAATAGAGGTTTGCTCGGATCTGGTGGGATCAGCAATGGTGTATTTATGAGATAGTCTTTAAGCATCTTGAATGCTTGCTGGCATATGGCATCCCACTGAAAGCGGATGTTTTTGTGTAGCAAGTGTGTAAATGGGTGACACTTATCTACCAGTTGTGCAATGAATCTTCAGATGGATTGTAGGCGCCCTTGTAATGTCCTTAACTGACTAATGTTCTTTGGTGGTGGCATGTCCATGATTGCTTTGACTTTTGCGGAATCGACCTCAATGCCTTTTCTTGAGACAATGTATCCTAGAAGCTTCCCAGAAGTTACTCCAAAGACACATTTCTTTGGGTTGAGTCAAATATGATATTGTTCCAATCTGTCAAAGATTTGCTCTAATATGTCCAGATGACCTTCTCTTGTGAGTGATTTTGCCAGTAAGTCATCAACATAATCTTCCATTATGGTATGCATCATGTCATGGAAGATGGTGGTCATTTCTTGTTGATAGGTCACTCCTGCATTCTTTAGACCAAAAGGCATTACATTCCAGCAGTATGTTCCCCATGGACATGTGAAGGATGTCTTATGTTGATCCTTTGGTGCGATCCTTATCTGATTGTATCTTGAAAAGCCATCCATGAGTGAAAGCATGGCATGTCCTGCTGTTAGGTCCACTATTATGTCAATGTTTGGTAGGGGGAAGTCATCTTTAGGACATGCTTTGTTCAGATCTTTGAAGTCAGTACAGATACAGATGCCCCCCTTTGGTTTTTCAACATGCACAATATTGGATATCCAATCTGCATAATCAATTGGTTTAATAAAACCAACATCTAGAAGTTTTTTGAGTTCTACTTTGACTAGTACCGCAATCTGAGGATGCATCTTGTGAAGTTTTTGTTTGACAGGTTTGGCTCCTTCTGCGACGGTGAGGTGATGCATGACTAAATCAGGATCAAGCCCAGACATGTTTGCATATGACCATGCAAAGTTGATCTGACACTTCTGGAAGAATTATACAAACTTAGGTTGTTCCTTTGGAGTTAAAAGAGATGCCAGATGTATGTGGTGAGGAGTTTCGGGAATCCCCACATTGTCTTCTTTTGTTTCCTCAATGAGAATTGTCAATCGTTCCTAATGTGCACTAGAAGGGAGGATGTCAAACCTTTCATCCTCAGGCACCTCAAAGAGGTTTTCACCGTTGGATACACTCTTTCTTTTTACTTTTGCGGGTACAACAGTGCCATAGTGTGGTTTTCACTGGAAGATCCTTGTTTTATTGTTATATTTTTGCACCTGAAAGGTTTGGCATCCGCCCCAAAGTATGTTGCACTGTTAAGTTCAATGGCGAATCCAACTTTGTGATCCCCGCTTGGTATGTTATCCCGTAGTTCCAAAAAATGATCGCCTCATCATTTTGGAAATGGTCAAGACATGGGGGATTAGGTTGGTTCCATTCGATGAGTTCAGGATGTATAATGGGCATTACCTCATCGATTAGGTTAAGTTTGTTAGATGTCTAAGTGAGGGTTAAGATGTTGTGATGAAGGTCGTTGATGGTAATCTCCCTGTCAGAATCAGGCATAGGATGTGACGTAGGGTCTGTGGAAGATGTTTCCAGCTGAGGAACCCAAGAGGTCTTTATCTGTGCTTCTCCGTAAACAGGGATGTCTTTGCGAGGTGGAGGTAGTGACGTGTCTTCCTCATCTGAAGTATTAAGATGGATGGAATCAAATTCCCATTCATGTGAGTCAGTTTCTGAGTCACTTTCTAGTATCCGGTTACTGTACCATACTGGGATATCCTTTGAGTTAAACACTGCAGGTGTGATCAGTTGACGTACCTTTGTAGATGAAATGATCAGCGTTGCAGGAAGGATTATGGGGATCAACAGATTTGATACTGGGAGTATCAGTAGTGTTGACTCTGCTGCTTCTGCTGGAATTACCAGTGTTGTTGATACTGTTGTGGGTTTTGATATAGTTGTACTGCTAATGGTGTTATTGATGTTATTGTTGCTTGGGTTGTTGGTTTAATTGGTGGGATGGCTGGTGTTGTGGATGGTTTTGCTGGGATTTTTAGCCTCGATGGGGTAGTTGCCATGGTGTTTGATGCTACTTTTATAATCAAAGGTGACCTCTTTGTAATAGGCTGATATAGAGGTTGGCTGGGTTTTCCTTTGAATATGAGCTTAGGAAGGATCTCCTTTTGAAAGCCTAGGCCTATATTATCCTTGGGATTCAATTCAGGCTGCAACGGTTCATGTCGTCCTTGCTTGCAAGGTCTTAGAGAACTCTGACCATCATAACCCATTCTTTGTATAATGAATTGGCCTTTGCCATACTAATCTGTGGGAAGCTTAGCTTGTGGGATGTCCGTGGTGATTGGGTCTTTATAGATCCATTCTGCTAAGTCCTCATCTCCGGTTTCTTCTTCTTGACTCTTTCCAAGGATGAAAGGCGTCAAAGTACATGCTGGCTTGATCAGTGGTTGTTGAAGTAATCGTTGAGGTTTACCATGAGTTCTAGGAGAAGTAGGCATTTCTCCCACACAAAAGAGTTGGCTCAAATTGTATTCCCCAGGACCTTCCTCTGCTATTTTCATCTTGAGCTTCTCTTACTTGGGTATAGTGGTGTTTGAACTGGAAAGAGAGGCTGGACTTACGTATGATGTGGATGAAATGGCTTCTCTATTGTTGGGAACGGTAATCTCTGGTTGATGACTTATATTATGACAATATGCAAAGGGGTTTGCATCGACCAGGATTGTAATTTCTACACCATTATGCGGGAACTTGATACACTGATAGTAGGTGGATGGAACGACTTGCATGGTGTGTATCCAAGGTCTTCCTAACAATAAATTGTATGGCCGAGGAAGGTCCAGAACTTGACAAATGATGTGTTTCACCACAGGGCCCACTTGGATTGGTAGCACAACAAATCTTTTGGATGAATGCTCTGCATCATCATAAGCTTTGATTGTGATCTTCTTGCGGGGATCCACTGATTCAATTGCATATCCCAAAGCTGTGACTAATTGTAGTGTACATATATTTAGGCCTGCTCCATTATCGATCAAGACTCGCTTGATCCTATGTTGGTTGATAAACCCTTCAATGTGGAGTGAGGCATTATGAGGTTGTTGGAAGGATAAGTTGTCACTTTCAGAGAAAGTGAGACAAGGTGATGACCTTAGATTTCCAACTATGGCTTGGAACTGATCTGTATTTAGGTTTGCAGGGACTGACGCCTCTTGGAGAGCTTGATCCAAAATTGTTTTATGGGATGGGGATAGGCGCAATAGCTCTAAGATAGATATCAGTGCGGGTGTTTTGTCTAACTGTTCCACAAGGTTATAGTGCTTTGGGATAGATGGGGTGCCTTGTGGAGCTGCTTTTATGGTAATCTTGCCACGACGTGTAACAACATTGCAAGTGGAGCTGGATTTTTTGATGGTAATAGTTGCAATTTGTTCACTGGCATCATATAGGTGATTCACAGTGTAATTATAAGCAGCTTGCATATAATTGGTGGTATCTGTGTTTCTCCCTGAAGTGGAAGGACCCCTTTGATCTTGTGATGGAAGTGGATTTTTAAACATGAGATGATCATTGTTTGTTGTCTTTGGGTCATGTCCTTTGATTTTGATTTCTCCTCAGTCAATAAGATCTTGAATAAGATCTTTCAATCTGTGACAATTGCTTGTCTTATGCCCTTTCCCTTGATGGAAATCACAATGTTCAGTATCCCTCCACCATGAAGGTTTGACTTGAGGTTCATAATTTGATGTTTTGGGTAAGGTCACCAGATTTTGAGAAACCAACTGATGCAACACTGTCTCAATGGGTTCCCCTAAGGGAGTGTATGTTCATTTTGGTTTAAAATTTTGTTGATGTTATCTGGGTTCCTCTTGAGATGTATTGCATCCTTGATTTGGAGGAGCAACTGTGTTATTCTTGGGTGGGGGGTTCTATCCTGCAAATCGAACCACAGGTTGTGCACTTTTGATAGTTCTTGCATCCACAACCCCATCGTTGATGATGTTTTTATTTTTGTTCAAGAAGTTAGGCTTGTCACTATTGAAGCGTGGATGAGGGCCATCCTTTGGCTCATAATATATCTTGATAAGCCCTTTTTTGATGAGAGCCCGCTCACATTTTAAGCCTTTGGTGATCATGTCATTGAAAGAGTGTGTCTTTTACATCTAGTGAAATTCCATTTCGTCATTTAAGCTGGAAATAAATATTTCCACTAGTTCTTGTTCAGGTAACTGAAGAGAATTTTTACTAGACATTTGATGCCATCGTTGCAGAAAGACTGAAAATAGCTCACTTGGTTTTTGTTTAGTGTTACATAGATCAGCCATTGTGATATCACGTTCAATGTTGTGTGAGTAATGTGCCAGGAATTTCTGGACTAGCTCTTCGAAGGTCCTAATGCCACTTGGTAATCAGGAAAACCATGTTGTGGTTGTTCCTCCCAAGCTTTGGGAAAAAAGTCGCATTAGGTATGTGTCCTCGTATGCCACTTTGAGGCAAGCTGAATGGAATTCTCTAACATGATCACGAGGATCTCCTTTTCCTCTATACTTTTCAAACTTGGGTATTTCAACCCCTCGTGGAAAAGGTGGCATATGAAGATTCCTATCAAAGGGATGGGGACAAATGTCATTAAGTGAAAATTGATTGGTTTTTACACCACTATGAAGTTTTTGGGCGAGATTCTCAACTTGTTGTCACAACATTTCTATGTCATTTGGAGGAGGAGGAGGTGGGGGATTACCTTGATGAAGGTTGTATCTGATGTGTTCTCTACCTCTTTCATCCTCATTATGACTTTAGCATTCTGATGCTTGTCTTAGTTGTGCAACATCAAAGTCAGAGGGTAGTTTAGCCCCTTCTTGAGCAAGTCTTAAAAAGTGAGCATCGACATTGCTCCTGTGTATTTCATCAAAAAGTCTATTAAAGAGAGGGTTGTGTTGTGCCCTTTCTATTGCCGCTGGAGTAGGAGTACCTGGATTTTCATCATTTATATTTCCTCCAAGGTCTTCTTGGAACTCATTGATATTTTCTTCCTCTTCCTCTTCAATTTCTTGTTGTCTAGATCTTGATCTGGTATGAGCCATTTTGTTTATAAGTTTTTGTTGAAGCTTGATGAAAATGATGATAAGTTGGTGATGAAAGGAAAGATTGATGTTTGGTGAAGTGTTTTGCATATGGATCCCTAGCACTAAAGGTAGATGTTACCAAAGTTCTTTCTTGAATTGCTTGTTGTGTTTGACAAAGTGTGATGTGATAAGGTTTAGAGAAATCTGAGATGTGTTACAAACTTAACTACCTAGTAATGAGAGGATGCACTCATAGACTAGTATTAACCTACGTAGAAATGTCTCTTAGGATGAGTTTATCCTAGATGTAGAGACACTCTAAAAAGTGATGTATTGTGTGTGATTCAAGCAATATCGAAATAGAACTTAGGACAAAAACCTTTTGATGTTTTGAGAGTTGAATGGATTTGATGAGATGTGAATATGATAATGGATGAGATGTTTAACTTCAATAGAAACTTTGTGTTACAAACGGAACAAATTCTTCCTCTTCTTGTTAAGGGGTTGGTGGTTCTACCCTAGCTGAGTTATATGTGATGCAAATGTTGGGAAAGAAATCAGGATTGATTTTGCCTCCTTTGTTCTTGTGATAACTCAAAGCTCGATATTGCATAAAAGCTCTATGGTTTAATGACTCTTGATCAAATTCATTTGATTTCCCTTGAAGATATAGACGCATGCGACGTAGGAAGGTTCTATGAGAGACAAAGATTTGTCTATTAAGATAGAAGAATTTCCTCTTTTTGATAAGAGTCTTTGAGCTCAATGGTCTTTTCTTCAAGTTGATGTTTCGATAAAGATTCTTCTTTCTCAAGATGTGAAGAATGGTCATATAGTTTGATACTTTTTGTTGTTGCTCTTCGTTTTTGATCTTTGTTTGAGAAATGTTTGTATTGGATGAATAATTTGTTTTAGTTTTTGGATTTTATGATGGTTCTTTGACAAGAAAACAAAGCAAGCACACAAACACAAGAATGTTGTCTCAAAAGGCACAAGTATGGGTCTAGATTAATCCAATATTTTGAACTTTTTATGACCCTTTCCTTCAAATGTATTTTAGGTGTTTTCCAAAGCCTGAAGTCGGCTCAATTTGCACTGGTCTTGACTCAAAACAAAAACACTTCTAACACTCTTTATCCCTAAGGTCAAATAGCTGGTTGCGATATTTTCAGCCCACATCTTGATATTTCTTCAACTTTGGTACTACATACCTTATGAATCCCACCGTGGCAGGTAACGATGTGATATACTAAGTCTTGCATGAGCATAACAAATAGATGATCCCTATGATGGGGGAGTCATCACTTTCATCAAGCCACAAGTGACTTTTCAAAAAGCTATGTTACTACTCAAGGAAATATGTATGGTGCGTATCTTGGGAGCAAAACCATCTATGCTCTTGCACTGAATTTATCATAAATATACTCAATCAATAGAATGGGTGGGCTACTACTTAAAGGTGTTTAGTGATTTTCGATATTTTTGGACATAAGTTCATTCTGCAGTGACTCGCTTAAGAGCCTTGTAACTTGTGGTGGGGCCCATTTGTCCTTTCGGCAAGTTACACTGTAGGAACAACTATACCCAAGGCTACAGTTTTCGATCTCACTTGATTTCTATAGTATCTCGAAGTATTTACCACTCGAGGTCATTCCCAAGAGTGATGTGTCTCTTGGCAGACCTCTCTTAAAAAGATAAAACTTGAGTGTTACTAACACTTTTCTCTTGCACCTAGGACCACGAAAGCCAAGGGAGAGGATAGTGTGTGTTAGAAGTAGGACCACTCAACCAAACTCTTTTGCACAAGTATGCCAAACACAAAATACACTTGTTCCTTTTAACTTCTCATTGCAAATGATTTTATATCTAATTGGAGATGTTGCTCCAACAACCATGATGTTCTTTTTAACTTCAAAGGCAATATGTTTGAGTAGACTAGAATTTGAAATCCTGGTCAACTTAATGAAAAACACGTTTGCGTGAAGTAAAATCATTTTGCAACAAAGAGTGACACAAATTGATTGTTCTTTTTACTTGCCCAAAAATTGAAGTGTGGATTGTGATTTTTAAGTTTGATGCAAGAAAGAAAAAATTGTCCTGTTTTGTTTTAAGCACCAAAATAAAGTGTATCCCTAACTTGCAATGAAAGCAAATTTGTGTTGTTGATTTTTTAGAGCACCAAAACAAAATGGATCCTAACTTGCGAGAAATGAAATTTGTGTTGTTGAGTTTTAGAGCACCAAATGAAAGTTTTTGATTTTAAGTAACAAACGGGGTTAGTTTAAAACCTGCACATGAAGAAAAAAGTTAGTAAAATCTGACCATATGGTGGGCTTCCACAAGCCTAAGAAAATTTATTTTATTGATTACATGGCTTTTTTTTACAACGTTCTGTTACAATAGCGCTACTCTGTGTGAAAACAGAAGCGCTACTTAACACAAACGCGCTAAAATGTGGACAAAAGCGCTAAACTAAAAATTTTAACAGCTAGAACAAGTGCGCTAAAACACGGACAAACGCGCTACTTAAGACTCAAACGTGCTCATATACAGACAATAGCACTAAATTTGAGACAATAGCGCTATTGTAAATACAATAGCGCTAGAATATCAAATTACAATAGCGCTAAAACGCGAGCAAAAGCGCTAAAGCGCGATGTGTGTGTCAAAGTGCGATGTGTGTGTCAAGATAAATAGTAAAAAAAGTTAGTTTTTGTAACAAAAAAATGTTGTTGGGTGTTGGATTCACGTCGGGTTCACCAAATGATGCTCTGCAAAATGGACAAGTGTTAGATTAAAGCCTGTGGTCGTATAACACACAAAAACACAAGAAACCGTTAGTGTTAATCAACCAAAAACTAATCTAAGCAGACATATCAAAAGAGACACTAAAAACATGATAAAATATTTAACTATGGAAGTAAACACAACAAGGCATCTCCAAATGCCTTTTAACATGCTCTTAGCTCCTTCTCCTTTGTTCCTCTCCTCTCCAAGTTTCAAATTAGTGTAGCTCTCAGCAGTTTTTTGCACTATGGATGCTTATGGAGGTTCAAGATTGAAAATACTTATAACTTATGTTATGCAAGTGTGAATAAAAGCTGAAATGAGAGATTTATCTAATTAACTAATTGAGTTTAAACCAAAAGAGTGAATATGATGCTAAATACTCTCTAGAAATGCCTATAGATTAAATGCATACAAGTTTTTAGGATCTGGATTATGAAGAAACGGGCTCTATTTATAGGAAAAATGGAGCAATGGATGGCTGAGATTGAGTAATCTCAACAAGGGTCTGGATTGAATGATATTCAATCCATGTGATGGATTTCAACCCAATCCCAGGATGACAAGTGTCAATATGAGATAGGTTGATAGGAGAGGGAATAAGCATTAAATGCTTGACATGACCTGAAGGTTAACTTGGGCGTTAAGGTCAAGGTTGGGTTGAGTGAGTAAGTTCTTTATTCAAAGAATAAAGCTTTTATCCAATGGATAAACTCTTGTGCAAAGGTAAAAGGGATAACCATGGTCAAAGCAATAAATGCTTGAGGAGACACATGAGTCACATGAGGGTTGAGTTAGGGGTTAACCATAAATGGTCATGTAAGAGCCATAAGTGGTTTAGAAGACTTTGGAGGTTAAATTGTTAAACACACAAAGTATTAAATGCTTTTCAAGGACTTTGAAGTCTTTGAGAAGTGACTCCAAGTTGCTTAGGAATGTGACAATAATTAGGGGATGGATTGGGTTAATTAGGAAGGGTTTAGAAGAATCTAGAAGGGGGTTTAGAAGTGCAAGTGGATTTGGTGGGTGAGGGAAAATATGATTTTAATTAAAATAAAATTAATTTATTTCAACTTGTGGTTGCAACTTGCATTTGTAGGAAAATGCAAGTGGGGGGGATTTAATGATTTAAATAAATGTTTTATTTAATTTTTTTAAAAGAATAAAGGGGATTAAATTGAATAAATAGAATTTATTCATTTAATTGATTGTGAATTTGGTTTAATGAATTAATTAAAATAAATTGAATAGTTTATTTAATTAATAGGAGAATGTTTGAAGATGAATTAATTAAATATTAATTTAATTAACTGATGGCTAGTGCATATTTAATCAAATAAATATGAAATATTCATTTAATTAAAATGGACAGATTTATGTGACTACAGTTACTCGTGTGGGTTTTTTGCTAGTTCTTTGGCTACCATATATATTGTTCCATCTTCTGCAACCTGTTTCGTCTTGGATTTCTATTTTGAAGTTTTGATTCTAAAACTTTTAGAATCTTCTTTGTTAAGGGTTTCAAGGCCCCTTCAAAACCTATTTTTGCCTTAATCTAAAAAATAACTTCACCAAGCTCTAATACCAATTTTTAATTAAATAAAAGAGTAGAATAACAAAATAAAAACATAATTAAAGAACAAGACTCGTGACATGAATTCATAGTGGTTGACCAATTGGCTACATCCACTTTCAAGTTGGGGAAAATCTTTATTCATAGTTATTAGATAAACCATACATGACCTGCACTCATTCTTATATATAATTTTTTAACTCTTTGAATATGAAGAGATAGGGAGAAGTGGAAAAGAATGGTCATGTGACCGTTGGACTTCACATTCCCAACACAAACAACATTAAGATTCTCACTTTGGATAGTCATTCCATTGGTGGGAAAGCCCCATAATGTATACCCCAACACTTGGACCATAGGAGTGAGGAAGGACTCATAAACCTTGCCATCATGAGCATTCCCTTCCAAAAATCAACTCCCAATACTTTGATGATTGTGTCTTGAACCTCCTCATAACATAGCTGAAACAAAAAAAACCATTTGTTCTTCTGGGGTCTCCCTTGTACACCTAAATTTCACACCGAAGTGATCTGCCATTGCTTGACACTACCAAAATGCCAAGAACCAGAAAGGAAGAATACAACAACACATGTATTTGCAAAAATGTTTCAAAAATATTGAATTTATAGTACATTCTAACCATAAAAACCACTTCAAGAAGCTTCTTACAAATATCTGAAAGATGAAAATCAACCCCATTATATTAAGTATAAATTTTATGCCTTCGAAGATGGAGAAGATGTTAAATATTGAAGAGCATAAGTTAATATTTTATGTATTTATAAAATGATGGATGCAAAGATCCTTAAATATTTATTATGCTTGAGAGGTATCTCTTGCATGGGACATGCCTTAACATAATTATTGTGATTAAATACAATTAATATTTTCAACATAAGATAATTGAATAGGTAACTTCGTGTTCTTTATCTAACATATTTATATTGCATGGTATTTTTAATGGGTTTTGTATTTTCCTAGCGAAAACTTTTGAATAATTTGTTTTGTGTCATAGCTAAGAACCTCCTTAAAGTCTCTCTTTCCATCATTGTTCTCTTCAAACTCATGATCTACTTTGAATCGATACAAAATATTTTTTTGGGGGTTTTTAGAACACATAACTTTCAATTTCAACATTTATCATTATTAACTTTAACTTTTATATTAATAGAGAAAATTTGTAGCTTTAAATTACTCACTTGCCTTAAAAGAGAAATTAGGAATTTCTTGATATGCATTGGGCTTTGCATGATCAACACACACATTCCCATGGCCAATTGTGGGTCCATTCTGTGGCTAGACACCCAACATGATACAAATTACCAATAATAAAATAAAAAAATTTAAATAATTATAATGAATATTTATAATTAATATATTTTTGTTTAATATCATACTAATTATGTTTAAGAAAAGAAAAATTATAGTAAAATAAGATAAACTAAATAAAAAAGATATAGAATTATAAATATTAAATATATTTATCTAAAAAAAATTATTATTTTTTTCAATAAAAGTGGATTATTCCACTAAACTTTTTTATTAATATTTTTTATTTTTTTATTTTTTACATAGGATTCAAAGAGCATACCAGAGGAAAGAACCCTGGGAAGAAAACCTCTGGTCACAGCTCATAAAATAAACCTATAGTATCTAGCAGATCAGTTTATACACCCCGTGCAAAACCACATACAAAATGCAGTCACAACACATATAATATCAATTTTACATAGAGCCCATATAATTTTCAAATGTAGACTCCACAGTTTCTTTCAATGGAAGAAGACATAATTTTCCAAAGCCCTGTGCCAAATCCCATGAGCCAAAAACCTTCCTGCCAAAAAAGAAAGTATCAAAAAACCTTTGGAAAAACACTATTGTATCAAATACCATGAGCTCGAACACTCCTCCAGACAACGAACATGAATACTTGAAATGAAAGGGGAAAGTGGGAATAATTATCATCATAAAACTTTACATCAACATTAACCAAGAAAATCACATAACTATTGCTGCAAACCTTCCCATACCCCAGAAGGAATTTCCTCAAAACCCACCTCTCGTTGATTAGCATTGCTATCAATGGCTAAATTTGCCAAATAATCTGCAATCTTATTAACTTCTTTGTAACAATGGGATAACAAGAAAGATTCAAATAATTCTAATTTTTGTAAAATTAGATCAAGTATATACTGCAAATTCCAACAATTTGATTTCTTTTTCATAACACATTGAATAATCACCATAGAATCACCTTCAATTATTAAGTCCTTAATTCCCAAAGAGATTTCCATATCCAATCCAAAAGACAAAGCATGAAATTCCGCATAATTGTTAGTTTTAAAACCAATAGCATGACACTTAGCTTGAATAAAATTTACATTGTGATCATAAATTACCATGCCTACCCTAGCCGGCCCAGGGTTACCATGAGAGGCCCCATCAAAATTCAGGTTAAAGTGCCCCTACGGAGGAGGTTTCCATCTAGCAGAGCATCTCTTACGTATTGCATCATTCTTTTTTAAAATTGAACCATGAAAGGGTAAAACCGACAACATCTTCCAAGCTCTAGTAACTCTACTATCCCAGTGTGAAAAAGAAGTAAGATTGTCCAAATTCTTATAAATAAACGACAAAGCAACCTCAGAGATTGAAGACTCAATTTTTAATAGAACCTCAGACACAAGAGAACTTGTTTTTTTAAATATCTTATTGTTTCTCTCTAGCCAAATATTCCAAATCACAATAGATGGAGATATGATCCAAAGGCATGCATAAAAAGATGAGGCAAACATAAAGGGCCAAGCTCTAAAATGGGAAATGAGATCCTTACCAATAACAAAGGGTATATTTAACTTCTCAAACAACCACTGCCAACATTCATAAGCATAATCACAATGTAGGAACAAGTATGAAGAAGATTCCAAATTTTTGTTACAAAGGACACAAGGGAAAACAACAGTAATACCAAGCCTATCAAGTCTCATACCTGTAAGGACTCTATCCTGAACTGCCAACCAAGCAAAGACTCCAGCTTTAGGAAGACAAGCCGAATGCCAAAACAACTTATAAGGCCAGGATGATAAATCTTCAGCAACCATAAGAGAGTTGTAACCATCTTTAATAGTGTACTTACCAGAAATATTCTTTGTCCAAATAAGTTCATCCTCAAAATCAGAAAGAATTACAATTCTATCCCCCAAAATCTTCTCAAAATCTAATTTCATACTTTGATCAACATCTAAGAAATCAATCGACTTCCATCTAGCTAGCTTAAGGGGTCCACTAGTCACAATTTCAAAATAATCTGCTACAAAAATACCCCAAAGGGAGGAAAGAATAGTGATTAGAGGAGACCAATCCCTAATATTCACCAAAGGTGTGTATTCATTCCATACTTCATCCCAAAATCTGACCTTTCTACCATTGTGAACAATCCATGAGAGATGAGGCAAAATAAGTGATCTACATTTACAAAGGAAATTCCAAATGACAGAACCCAAAGGCAAATTTGAGACTTTAAAAATGTACTCTCTCGGTCCATTATTTAAATATTTGGCAAACATAATCTGTGCCCATAAGGAGCTAGGCTTGTCATATAAATTCCAAACCAGCTTAGCACCTAAGGCTAAATTCTAATTCTCTAGACTCCGAATTCCTGTTCCCCCAAGTTCCTTAGGCAAACATACCTTATCCCACACAACTAAAGGGAGTTTTTTCTTGCCATATTTATTATTGTTCCAAAGAAAATCTCTAAGGGTATCCTGTAAACTAACAATAACTGCTTTTGGAGGCTTCAAAATAGACATGAGATATATGGGAACAACATTCAAAACAGACTTGATGAGAAAAATTTTACCCATCAAAGTTAACCATCTATGGTTCCATGAGAGAATTATTTTAGAAATGACCGAAATAATCTTATCCCTAAAACCAATCTTATCTTGTTTAACAAAGAAAGGAATCCCAAGGTAAGTACATGGATGATTTCCAGTCTCAAATCCCCAAAAGGATTGCAACCTATGTTGAACCAGTTGTGATGTATTAAGGAAGAAAATCTTTGATTTATCACCATTCACTTTCTAACCAGAAAACGATGCATAATTTTGTATTATTCCTTTAATCACTTTTACCTCAACTAACGAAGCATGTCCAAATAATAGAGTATCATCTGCAAAGAGACAATGAGAAATACTTTGGGGAATATTATGAATCCCTATACCTCTCCAACCCCCCCCCCCCACTTTAGCAGCCCTAATAGCCCAACTAAAGGTTTCAGTTAGGAGAATAAACAAAAAGGGAGAAAGGGGATCTCCCTGTCTCAAACCCCTGGTGGAAGAGAAAAAACCACAAGGAGAACCATTAATTAAAACTAAGAATATTGTAGAATAAATACATGCACTAATCCATTTGACCCAGGCTTTGGAAAAGCCTAACTTCTCAAGAACAACACATACAGCCCCCCACTCTACTCTATCATAAGCCTTCATCATGTCTAGTTTAAGTATCATGGCCAGTGTTCTTTGGGTGGAAATAGAATGAAGCACCTCATGTGCTACAATTTCACCCTTTGTCGTCTCCCTTCCAGGAACAAAACCACCTTGCTCCAATGAAATGATCCTAGGTAGAATTTTTGCCAACCTAAGGGAAATTGCCTTCGTAAATATCTTATACAAAGTGTTACATAAAGCAATGGGGCGGAAGTCATCAAAAGTCTTAGTATCCTCTTTTTTAGGAATAATTGCAATCATTGTAGTATTAAGTTCTTTTAAAACAGACCTATTTCTCCTAGCTTCCTCGAGAGCCAATAAAACATCATTTCCCACAAAATCCCAACATTTCTGAAAAAATAAAGGAGTAAAACCATCTGGTCCCGGAGCTTTACTCGGATTCATGGAAAAGACAACACTCTTAACTTCTTCTGAGGAAAAGGGAGACAATAGTAAAACCATCTAGTCCCAGAGCTTTATTCGGATTCATGGAAAAGACAACACTCTTAACTTCTTCTAAGGAAAAGGGAGACATCAACATCTTATTGTCTTCCAAAGATACTAAAGGAGGAATATTAGATATAATATCATTGCTAAGATTTCCATTTTCCGAAGATAATAATGACTTAAAAAACCTAACTGCCTCCGAAGCAATATCCTCTGGCTTTGTCAATAAATTCCCATTCTGACACTGAATACAAGATATCCTATTCTTACATCTTTTAATCTTAGATGAAGAATGAATTTTTTTTTGTTCTTATCACCATCTGAAAGCCATAACTCTCTAGATTTATGTCTCCAATAGATTTCCTCTCTAGCTAACACCTCCTCAAGCTGTAAGTTTAGTGACTTCAATTCATCAATCACTTGTGGCACCATACCATGTTGAAGCACATGAGTATTAAGACACTCAATCATATCATGAATCCTTTGTTTCTCCTGAAAAATGTTCTTGAAATGCGAGATATTCCATTCCCTAATATTCAATTTCAAATAACTTAACTTCTTAGAAATCTAGAACATACGGGACCCAAAACAGAAAGGAGCATAATTCCACCATTTCATAAGTAGAGGCAAAAATGAAGAATCCCTAAACCATATGGGCTCAAATTTAAATGGAGACTTAAAAGAAGCCCTATCCTCAATAACTGATAGAGAAATTGGAAAGTGATCAGAACCCGAGACTGGTAGAATAGAGGAAAAGAATTCAAAATCTGAATCAATCCAATTCTCAGATAACAAAAACTGATCTAATCTCTCAGCAATCTAAGAAAAATCCCTTCTCATGTTTGTCCATGTGAAAATCCCATTCTAAGACTTACGATCAAAAAGGCTCATATCAGAAATGAAATCCCCAAAGTCATCCATAATCTTT
This sequence comes from Cryptomeria japonica, assembly GCF_030272615.1. Taxonomy (NCBI): domain Eukaryota; kingdom Viridiplantae; phylum Streptophyta; class Pinopsida; order Cupressales; family Cupressaceae; genus Cryptomeria; species Cryptomeria japonica. Next base: position 395,216,365 of record NC_081413.1, read on the forward strand.
TTATTAGCGAAAACACCTCCTCTTTTCTCATCTAAATTAATGATAGCATTAAAATCACTCCCAAAGATAATAAAGGAACCATGTCTTAAGGGAGAAGAAATCCTCTTTAATTCACCCCATAACTTACTCTTCCCTTGAATTCCCGACAGAGCATAAATATTAAAAAGCTAGAATTTAACCTTCGAAATCTTGCTTATAACTAAAGTCAACATCCAATTTGTAGCAGATGCCACTAATTGTACCTCAATATTATAATTATTCCAAAGCAGTGCCAAACCTCCTAAAGCACCACAAGAAGGAGAAGAAAGAAAATTCCACCTTCTCCAAGATGAAAAAACCGAATCAGCAGACTCCTTTGACAACTTTGTTTCTTGCAACATAAAAATATCACACCTAAATAAGTCCATCTGGGACTTAAGTAAATGTCTCTTGTTAGGGGCTTTTAAGCCCCTAACATTCCAAGAAATAATTCTCATTGTCCTCAAGGGGAGGCCGAAGCTCCCCTCTTCCCATTAGTCAGAGATTTTTTGCTTTCCCCAAAGCAACCTTGCAAATTACGTTTCACAGCCCCTGACCTTGTCACAGGAGGACTAGTCATAGATCTTTTACTCCTCTTTCTTTTTACACTTACAGGAGTTAGGCATGTTTTCTTAGGCCTACCAAGAGAGATCGAACGCCTCCCTTGCCCACTAACAGGAGAAAGGGACAAATTCGTTTGAATTCTAGCATCAATTTCCATTTGAGTCTTAAGATTATTTGGAGGCCTACCTCTCCCAGGAGAAACCACTGATGGTGAAAAAACCAAAGTTGTTTGGACATGTAGCGTCCTAAAATTGCGACACTTGCAATTTCGACTGCATTTCGGTCTTCACGATGGCGACGCAACACGCAACCTGAATGGAGACCCCAAAACCTGATTATGACACTGAAAACTGCATTTTTCAAGTACCCTGGCCTGAACCTCCTTGCACCCTGCTGTCCCGGGAGGTGGGACCAGAGTGCCCAGTGCCCTGGTCCTTCAGGACCAGGGCGCCCAGCGCCCTGGTCCCTGGGTCCTATTTTGGGCCCGATCTCTTTTGGACTTCGGGTCTTTATGTTTGCAAATTGGAAAATTATCTTTCCTAGTCGGCCTAAGGTCGGGAAAATCAGTCTATCAGCCCTAATTGACAAGTATATAAATGACATTTTCCTCTTTCATTCGACATGATGGAAAAGGCGTGGAAACTATACTCAAGCATTCAAGCATTCAAGCATTCCTTCAAGCAATTGATCATTTCAAGTCTCCATTCAAGGCTAAGTGTTGCATTCAAGACAAGGATTCAACCATTGAAGAGGAGATCACATACTATATGCTACATATAACATACTCCTACAACAAACATACAACATCTATACCTTCGCACCTAAGGATACAAACATCCTTAGAACAAGGTATTAGTACTTGTTTTACAGTCATTTACATTTACAGCACTTGCTCATTTCTTGGTTAATTCCAAAACCGGGGTTTGACCTAAAGGCAAACCCCTAATCCCTAACCCCCCAATTGTCTTCACTTTTCTGTGTGTAGGTTGCAGGTACGCAGCTGAAATTGAAGATCTGGAATCCTTGTGCAGAGACGAACAGATCCCCCTTCGTTTCGCGGATTTTTCGGAGGACCGTGGCGCCGGGCGCCATCGTCCTGACAACTTTTGCTCAAATTTGCAGGACAGCGCCGTATCGACATTTTACTGCTAATTCCAGGTCCGCAGCTTCATCCTATATCCATATCTCAGTTTATAAGCGAATCTTTGTCACTTTCTATGCATTCCTAGCTTAATTCTTCTATGCACATTCTTTACAAAAGAGGGTAGCCTTGCTTTCTTAACCCTTGAAACACATTTAGCATCCAATCTTGCATTGCGTGGGATTGGATCTTGTGGGTTTCAACCCCTCTTTTGAATGTAAAGTCTCTCCCCTAAGTGAAAACCATCAACCCTAGGGAACCTCCCTTCTCTCTCCTTGGAGTTGGAAGAGGGGAGAGCAACTAGGGTTCGATCACGATTTTCCGCTTTATAGGACAATTGGTAAAATATTGCATGACTTTGGAGAAGTCGGGATAATTGGATTATCTTCAAAACCCAATTCTATTGCAACTAAAACCGCAAAAGGATTAGCAGATTCTAAAATTGGAAGGGTCGAGTTTATACCCCCCAAATCATTCTCAATTGAGCAAACAACTCTATCAGTAGTACCCTCATCCATCTGATGTGCATGATTGTTAAAAATATCATTTACTTGTTGAACCAAATTCTCATCTAGCATAATAACTGGGACAACCTCTGACAGATTACTATTCCCTAAGGAAGATTCATTAGCCATATTAATTTCAACATTCAGAGGGGAATTATTAGACACCAAATTCTTAATTTCCTGAACTAAAGAAGCATCATTAGGAAGACCTATGACAGGTACCTGTTTAATAGTTTCCATATCAATCACTATATTTTTATCTAAATTCACATTCTTTGAAGAATCAAAAACCTCTTTATGAGTGCATGAAGGCAAATTGTCATCCTTACCTTTTATGTGATTATTTGGCATCGTAGGGAAATCTATTGTCAATGAATGATCTACTTCATTTATTAGCGAATTACCATCCATCACTATACCCCCATTATTAGAAAATGTCTTCAGAAAAGACGAAAGTGAGACCGAACCCGAAGTGTGATCATTTGGTTTCCCAAAACTACGACACAATGGATTATTTTCAAGATTAATGTGACATGTTTCTACCAATTTATGTGAAGATACATTTCCACATCCTTCAACCAAAGGTCTCACCGACAAACTATCTTTATTAAGGGATTTAGGAACCAACAACTTGCTGGTTTTTCTTAAAATCCATAAGTAACGGACCATCCAAAAGTAAAGGAGACTTAAGAAGCTCTGTATCTAATTTCTCAATTGACTGGCGCCAAATACCATCACGAGACTTGATATTACAAGTATGCGGGCAAACATTGTTAGGGTTAATAAGAACACAAATTTTTACTAGAACCTCCCCCTCCACAAAGTCCATTTTAGATGTTAAAAAAGCTCCAATAGTATTTCCAATTTGCTCAAGAACATCCAGATCCATAAATTCAAAAGGAATTTTTGGTAAACCAAACCAGAAAGGAATAAGTTTCGAACTAGACCAAGCAGGAACAAAAAAAGGTTTCCAAGCCGCAACTGAAATTAAATGTTTTCCAAACCAATGATGCGAAGTTCTTAATACCTCATCTTTGAAAGAAGGAGAATCAAAGACAATAATAAAAGCATTCACAAACAATAATTGAAAATAATGCATATCCCCCCGTCTTTTCTGCAATTTATGATAAAGCTTTAACAAACTAATTTGATCACCCCAAATTTCCCCAGAAATAGCATTTGAATGCAAGCAATTCGCTTTCTGATCGACATAGGAACCCAAAATATCAATACAAGGGATAGGAGCCCAAACCTGTGATGAAGAAACCCCTGACAAAATAGGATCAGTAGGTATCTTACTTACCTTTTCCGGACTAGCTTCCTTGAGGTTTACATTTACCTTATTTCCCACCTGCTGTGAAGAAACAAAAACCCTAGCCGCAGTCTCCTTATTTGCCAAGCCAACGACCCTAGCAAACGTTCGTTGATTTCCCAGATCCAAAGACCATTTCCCCGAAAAACCCTTCAATTGCTTCTCAGAATTCCCTTGATTCTCACCATTATTAAAACTCCCTCGAGTGAATCTCCTTCCATTGTTATTCTACCTCCATGTTACACTGCGTCTGTTCTGAAAGAAGCTTTGAAAGTATTTTGAAACTAGCCGAAAAACCTTGTTATTTCCACTCTGGTTTACCTGTATCGCCATGTCCTTCCATTTGCCATTTGTGTAGACCCACTGCGGAACATGAGGCGGGTCTTCCCAACCCACATCCGCCCATGAACCCAAATGCCTTCTATCGGTCATGACTGTATTCATTTACTGAAATTTGTAACCCTAAAAATCTGTTATTGTTGCAACAAACCCTAACTGTCAAATATTCACTCCGTTGAACTCCTTGGAATAGCCTGGCAGAAGGTTCTATTCATTGTCCTATGGCCGAGCTTAAACTGTATAGCAGCAAAGACTTTTTCAATTTCACTAATTCCTGTGACACATTACAAGGTGATGACGCTCAGATCTATTGAAATTCTGTTCCGATCTATTATTATCCACCTCCAATTTTAATGCATTACTGGTTAAGACAAGCGATATATATAACCGTTTACAGGATGGGAGTGTACAGAAATGGTGTAAACCTTCTTGTCTTGCAGATATGGAATTGATGTGTCTTCTTTGTTTGTTGTGACTCTTTTGCTAGTTGCTTGTTACTCCTTTGTTGTTTGCTTTTGGTTGTGAACCAAAGGAAATTTGTCGAAAATGTTCATTGAGTTTCCAGTTTGTATCCTGTTTGTTCCCACTGTTTGTTGTTGCTGCAGAGCGTAAAACTCCCGAATGAATGAAATGTCGTGGTTTAGGGTTTTCTGCTGGTCAAAAAACCCATTGAAATTCACGCCGGCCTCTGATGTGCGGGGGTAGTGGAGTGCTGAAGCTGGAGATGTGCAGCGAAGGGCGCGACAACAGGATCAGTTATCCTCAGTATTGCTATAGTGGGCAATTGGGATTTACGCATTCAACACAACCTGGTAGCTCGTGGTTAAAAGAATACAACAAGTACGTGAAACCCTAAACCTTGTAGCTCGTGGTTAACAGAATACAGGCTAAAGTTTTATAATAAATATACAATTGATTGGATGTAATATGATTATGGAGTTATAATTATTGAGAATGAAATGGATGACATATAAATATTTTATTTATTAATAATAATAATAGATGGTTTTTGAAAAAAAGATATACTTAAATTCATGGCATTTGAGAGTAGCAATTAACAAGTTATGGATTCCATAGAGAATGAGAGGAGAGGTAAGTAAAGATCTAAGAATTTTCAAATAAAGGAAAGGGGAAGGAGAAGGAGAAGGTGGGTTAAGGGAAGGGAGCATAGATAGAACTAGGTGGTTGGGTGAGACAATGGTGAAGAATTTTTTGTTTTACTAGCATGAAATTCACAACTCATAGCTAGGATTTGAGTGCTTAGGATTTCATATCTAATGAAAGGAATTGATGAGAAGTCTTTTGTAGGCATTAGGGTTGTTACACCCCATTGTGATATTATTATATATTGTTACTTGTTTTAGCTAAAATGCTTTAATGCACGAATATGCTTTGAATATATTTATCTTGATTAGGAATCAAATGAATTATTATGCAATCAATATGATATTTACAGATGAAATATATGAAGTATATATGTTTTAATAATAGTTGACTACTATCGTAATGTGCTAAGTTGGATGAATGAAATTAACAAGCCTCTGGATGGGAGGAAGAGTATCACTTAGGAGAGGGATTTGGTTCTAATCTTATATGTGTGCCTCATTGAGCTATCCCACACTCACAACCTAGTTGGTTAAGTTGAGTTAAAATTAGTTGGGTAGTGGTAAGTTGCCTTTTGTCGAATTGGTGATGATTTGCAATGTTTCATATATTTTGGTTTAATATCCTTGTTTGGAGTGTTGGATCTCTCTCTCTCTCTCTCTCTCTCTCTCTCTCTCTCTCTCTCTCTCTATATATATATATATATATATATATATATATATATATTCACACACACATTGATTAATATAAGTACTATTTGAATATTAAATAATAGATTATATGTGTATTCGATACACACACATAAAGCTTAAATGTTTTAAATTAATATTTTATGTATTCGATATATAAATATATAAATATTAATATATGTCTCTATATATAATATAATATTTATACACACACACAATATTTGTATCGGCCTGCATTGTCTGATTTCCACATATACCTCTTGACTCGGTCTATTCCCCATTAGCATGCCACAATGCGAAGGAGAGTATTACATGGAAGGGGCACCCACCATGGAAGGTGACACACCCTACTCCAAAGGACGGTGGTGCGGTGGTAAAGTCGCCACCTCTTCCTTTCCTCATGCCATGGTAAGCTCTAAGTATGTGAAGCACTATGGACACATCGACCCCCCACTTTATAAGGTAATATACTTAATGGGAATCAATACATTTGACCAAGCATTGACCCATTTAACAATGCAAATAAGCATGGGAATACTTGGCCAATTAATATGTGGTGATTAGGGATAGAAGTCTAAATTATTTCAAAAATGTTTAACGATAATTAATCATACTTGACTAAGTATAATATTAAGGATGATTCATAGTAGTATTTTGTAGGATTGTTTATGTGTCGACTTTGTAATTAGAAGAGAAGCCACATAGTTTTAGTGGTGGCGATGAGAGGGAGAGTGGTGGAAATCTAGAGAACTTAATTATAGCATTAAGTCTCTCAAACTTATGTATAAATAATATTTATTATAAATTAGAAATAATATTTTGTAATGTCCTCGATATAATAAAATAATCAATTTAAATAATTTATTGTAGACCTCGTATTTAATAATATATTTCGAGCCCTTTTTATTAATTAGTTAGTTATAAACTTTTTGGTGTCGGCCCGTTTGTAACCCTTTGAGAAACTTCCTGGAGCCCATATATATGGTCGAGTTAGTCATTGTTGTAGGTATGCAAATTTGGTATTTTCTTATATGTGCAAATTCCAATTGGAGTTCAGTTGTCTGCCATTTGGTGGTGGAAGATCCTCCCTACTTGGCATCCGCAGTTTCGATGGGAGTAACTCCTCACCCTACTCTACTATGCCCTCTATCTGAGATTTCTTTTGTAATTTGAAGTTCTATCATTATTGCATCTAAATTTCTACTTGCATGTCTGGTGTGTTCATTCTTGTGCCAAATTGTGTTAAACTAATCATATTGTCCAACATATTACTGGAACAATCTTTCAGAGACCGAGATTGTTAGTTTCACACAGGAGAGTCAATTGACCGAAGGCAGAAGCATATAGGTAGAGGGTCGTATAGTGGAGGTGGAGGGCATATAGAAGGGAGGCCATACTGTGCTAGTTGTACAGTGTACTGGTGAACGATGTTGGTGTTGACAGTACAATGGTGTGGGTTGTCTGTACGGGGGAAGGTTGCTGACCGTACAGGGTGGAGAGGTTGTGCTGCTGTACATTGTAGTTGGGTTGTTCGTACGGTGTGGAGAGTTGTGTTTCCATACACTAGGTTGTCCATACAGGGTGCTGCCATACGTGTCTGGGTACATTACAGTGGTATCAGAGCTAGTGATCTTGTCAGCCTGTCGGGTAGTGGATGTAGGTGTACACCAAAAGGAGGTATCATTCTGCCGATAGAATTGGAGAACCACAAGATCCTACCAAGGAAGTTATGGCACTATTAAGGGAGCTAACCAGAAGCCAAGCTCGGCTCAACAAAATAATGATCAGAGGGGAACAACGAAAAAAACTCATGGAAGATACATTGCACCAATTGGCATCGGGAAAAACAAATGGAGAGAGTGATAATTCAATCACTGGAAGGTCAAACCCACAACGTTCAAATTCCCAACTACTGATGCCAACTTTTCCCCAGAGAACTGAAGCACCACGTAGGGAGAAAGAGCCCACTTTTTAGGAGTTGCAAGCACAACTGAATCAAGATTGGAGGGATGCAAACCTTGAGGGAGACATATCCTTCAAGGATTATGTCGAGCTCCAGATGAAATACTCAAGCGGCAGAAGTCATGGCTACTATGGCTACTATAACAATGATATCAAATAGAAGGTTGGTAAGATTAATTTGTCACCTTTTGATGGGACCGGAGCAACCTCGGCACGAGCTTGGGTACAAAAAGAAGATACCTATTTCCAACTTAACCCGATGCCTGAAGATGAGGCTATCAAATTTGATGCACTTCACCTGGAAGGAGTCACTCATGAATGGTGGCATCATGGAATGGTCACCCTCGACCACGATCAAATAACATCATATGTCAAATTCATGGAGAGGTTTATAGACCGTTTTGATGGAAGAGATCCTGAACTTAAATTCAAAGAGTTCGCTCAACCAAAGCAATCTGGACCAGTGGACAGTTACATTACAAAATTCTAGATATTGTCCGTGTTGGTAACATATATCTTAGAGAGGAGATTGGTGGTCTTATTCATGGATGGGTTGATGGAACCACTAAAGGGTTGGGTGAAAGGGTTCAACCCCAACACACTCTTTGAAGCGATTAAGAAGGCGCGTGCCATGGAAAATTCATCTTCTTCCTTCAAGAGTTACTTGCATGACAAACCACCCCTAGCCCCGAAGAAGCCATCATTAGGTGAAGCCACAATGCAGGAACTCAGGAGAAGGAAACTCTGCTTTACCTGCAAGGAGCCATGGGAACCAGGGCACTGATGCTTAAACATTGAAGTGATGTCCAACAACGAAGAGGAGAATAAGGAACATGGCCAACAAAGCACAAGGAAAGCTAAGGGAAACATAGATCATGTAGAGAGAATTTCCACATTGGTCCGTAGGGGAGGTGCCATTGTCGCTCTGATCGACACTCCAGAATGCAGCGTGTTTCGGGTTCGCGATACACTCCAAGGGCAACGGGTCATAGTCATGTTGGATAGTACTGGGGCCTCTCAACTCTATCAACTCATCACTCATCACTAGGAGGGGTTTGCAAACAAAGGAGCATGAAGGGTTCAAAGTCAAGGTGGGGGGAGGAAATCTATTGTCATGTACTGATCTGGTTCCACAGCTCAACATCACCATGGGGAACTACACAGTGACATATGATTTTTTCGTGATTGATTTGGATGATACAAATGTCATCTTGGACATTCAATGGATGGAGATGCTTGAATAGTACACACAAAGCCTCAAGAAGATGGAATTATCATTCAAAGTGGATGGCAAGAGGGTGGTACTAAGGGGAATGTCCAATGTCGGCGTGAGGGATATTTCGGCCAGACGGATGGAGGCAATCTTCAGACATGATGATATTGTCTGGGAGAGCAAACAGATCGGGGAGCATCGGAGTCTGCAATTGCTTGAGGGCAAGCAATTTTTTGGCCAGGAGGACTGTAATGTCGTCGATATAATTAAATAGTCAATATAAATTATCGTACGACCCTGTATTTAATAATATATTTCGGGCCCTTTTTATTAATTACTTAGTTATAAACTTTTTGGTGTCGGCTTGTTTGTAACCCTTCGAGAAACTTCCTGGAGCCCACATATATGGCCGAGTTAGTCATTGTTGTAGGTATGCAAATTTGGTATTTTCTTGTATATGTGAATTCCAGTTGGAGTTCAGTTGTCTACCATTTCGGAGGTGGAAGATCCTCCCTACTTAGCATCCGCAGTTTTGGTGGGAGTAACTCCTCACCCTACTCTGCTCTTCCCTCAGTCCAAGATTTCTTTTGTAATATGAAGTTCTATCATTATTGCATCTGAATTTCTACTTGCATGTTTGGTGTGTTCATTCTTGTGCCAAATTATGTTAAACTAATCATATTGTCCAACATATTACAGAATAATCTTTCAGAGGCCGAGATTGTTAGTTTCGCACAAGAGAGTCAATTGAACGAAGGCAGGAGTGTATGGGTGGAGGGCCATACAATGGAGGTGTTGGGCGTATGGAAGGGAGGTCGTACTGTGCCGGTTGTACAGTGTGATGGTGAACGGTGTTGGTGTTGACCGTACGGTAGTGTGGGTTGTCCATACAGGGGAAGGTGGCTGACTGTATGGGGTGGGGAGGATGTGCTACCATACACTATAGTTGGGTTGTCCATACAAGGCGGAGAGTTGTGTTGTCGTACACTGGGTTGTCCATACAAGGTTCTGTCGTACGTGTCCGGGTACATTATTGTGTAGGAGAAAAAGTGACACTAAGCAAACAGGCCCTAATCTCACTTTCAACCACACACTTGTGGAATACGAAAGAGCCTAGAGGTATCACACAATTGGCTACTTCTTTTTGTGGAAGAGAGAGCCACGGGCTACCTATTAGGATTTCTATTCCTTTGTTGTAATTGAAAGATAAAATGATGCAAGTTCAATTCCTAACCCCAAAGTGCAAGTACGAACTAATAACAAGATTGCAGAATTGAACTTAAACAATGGAAAGCTGTAAACACAAGGACAAGACAAGAATGCAAATGCGTACCCGAAGTTAAAATCTGAGTGAAAATGTTCAAGACGGGGGCGCGAGCGCCACTGTCCTGATTCTGCCCCTGAAACTGCTGTTTTGCAACCTGAAAAGCTGTCAAAAATGCTGAAACTTGCTGTCTGACAGAAGGACCAGGGCGCCCAGCGCCCCTGTCCTGGTAGGACCAGGGCACCCCACGCCCCTGTCCTAGTCTTTTGCTCTGAAATTTGGTGCGGGGCTCAGTTTCCGTCTGCTTCCGCCAGATCTGCAACTTGCGGCGTCGTCCGAATCCCGAAATCTGTACTTATATCTGAAAAGGTGTGTTGGGCGGCTATGTAGGGTTTTGCCTTAGTCAAACCCCCGCTTTGGTGATTTCCACCTCCACAAATAGCCAAGTTGTATTGTAAAAGTATTGTGTGTGCAGACCTTGTGTGTGTGCAAGATCCTAAAATGCAAGTAAGCAAACTAGAGCAACCTAGAAAGTAAACCCTAATTGCTTGTAAATGATAATGTAAATGCTCCAAATCAAGATGCCAAGTGATCTAAAGCATGAATGTAATTGACATAATGAGGCTTATGCAAAGACATGAAAACAACATGAAATCATACCCAACCCCAAGGGAGGGGAACAAGCCAATCTTCAGTTGGTGATCCCTTATTGCTCTTCAATGCCTTCAAAGCCCTAAGTGAATGAATGGATTTGATGAATGCTTGGAGGATGAATGTTGAGAGTGGTTGAAGTCTTCAAAGATCTACTCTTTCACTGCATATGAGGTTCCTGAAAACAAAATTCTGATCCTTTCCAATGAAGAAAGAGAGCTCTTATGTATGAAACCCTAGGTCTTAATTCCAACTTTTGGCCGACCTAGAGATTGAATATCTCGCCAATTTCTTGGGGTTAAGCTTCATTTTATGATTGGATCGCGCTCCTAAAATTTCGGGAAAAATGTTCGGGACCATGTGCACTCCGGGCGCCATGGTCCTCTCCGGGCGCCATGGTCCTCTCCGGGCGCCATGGTCCCGACAACTTTTCACCAAATTTTCAGGGCCGTCGGATATGATGATTTTAGAGAGAATCCCGAAGTTACAGCTGATTTCAAGATGTTTTGACCCCTGAAATCAAGCCCCCAAGTTCAAAATAGGACCTAATTAGGGTTTTTGATTAAATGATGTATTGGAAGAATAAAATGAAAGGGGCACACTTTAATGAAAAGGGCCCAACTTTATGATATGGGAGATGATAAAATAGAACCTTAGACCTAATTAATTTAATTAATTAAGTGTTAAAGGGGAAATGCAATGCAAAATGCAAAATGCGCCAAGGCAGGTGCTAAACTAGGTGTGAAATTGTACCACCCTAGCAAGTGCGTACAATTTACGATGCTACATTTAGCCCCCACTTTAGCAGTCATATGAACACTACGTGCATATGCAAGCTAAAGTACAGAAAAGTAAACATTATTTGAAAAAGGATATATCCATAAGTCTGTCGAACGAAGCCCCCAGCGGTATCTGCAGTACACAGTTAGGAACCGCACCCTACAAAACACACGTTAGATCACAAAATCACCTAATGCTTACTAAGGAAGGTGATGAAAATTTGAGGGTAGCTATATGCCCCCCCCCCTGTTTCGGCTTGCTAATTTTAGTGAGTTGAAACAGGGTATCATGTTTACCACTTCGAATTGTTAAAGAATATTGATGACAAATGCTCACAAGAAGATTTGATATGAGATCAAAAACTAATGGAGAATCATTTGGTAAGAAAGAGGACTAAATCTCAATTCCAATACAACAAAGAGTGTGAGGATTTGAGAGTTCTCTAACACAAGATGAAGGATGTAAATGGAAACAAAATGCAAAGAGAAGAAAAGAAAGGAAAAAACCATGAATACACACATTGGTGATCCATGAGAAGATTAGTGAGAGAGAAAACATGGACTTCTCGCCCCTAGATCTTGTCTAGGTGATCCATGTAAGGGAGGAGAGTGAGAAAGTCCAGCCTTATGCCGCTAGTTCCACTCAACCTCATGCATGTGTGTGTACGGGAGGTTAGAAGCACCTCATAGGAGTCTATGCCCGAGTATGCTACAACCTGTATATGTATAGTACAAAAGCGTGACATCTCACTCTAAGAGTCTGTGCTCTGGTTCCGAGAATAATCACCTTGCATAAAAAAATGGAGACATCTCGCTCTAAGAGTCTGTGCTCTGGTTCCGAGAATGACCCATTGCTCAAAAAAAAGTGTAATGTTTATGTCATAAGCAAAGTAGAACAAGGATACCTACCTTCATCACAAAAAGAAGATACCCCAAAAATGCAACAATGTCATAGATCCAAGCAAGAGAGTTTTGCACTCTTTAAGCAAGGATAAGATAGTTGAAAAAGGATATCTTGTAGTATGTGTAAAGGAGATCCTTAGAGGAGAAGAGATCTTTGTACAAAAGACACCTATCCTCGAGAGGAATTGTCTTAGACAAATATAACATCTTCTAGAATAAGACAAAGAAGAGAATAAGAATGCAATACTTCCTTCTTTTGCGAGGTGAAAGTGATTCTTAATGAAGGATGATGCTCTTTTTAACCCAATTGGGAGAGTGAATTCATTATGGATGTATTTTACCAAGTGCAAAAGAGGTTGTAGTCAAGGACTTACACCTCTTGTGAGAGAGAATCCTTGAACAAACAACAACAAATGCATACAAGGAATAACATCAAGTAATAAAGTTCACACCATCCATGAAATAGGAAAAAGTGGATCCTTAGATAAAAATAAGGAAAGATCATTACCTCCCAAGGATAAGGACAATGAGAAGGACTTACACGATCTTCTAGGGAGAGATTTAGACATAAGCAAAATGTACTACATGCAAGCAAGACATTAGTGTATGTAAAATGCTCCTCACAGGAAGTGGGTAAGGTAAGAAAGAGAATACACATCTTCTCCCATATCTAAGAAAAGAGGATTCTAAAGAAAAGATGATCAATATTTCCACATTACTACCCCATAGGAACAAGAGATAACATAGATAAAAAAGGCTATTATGTTGCTTCAAAAATATGATTGCACTTGAAATTGTACCATCATGAATGACAATGAGCCCCCAGTAAATGAGCTACCAATGTCACATAATGATGAGCAACATAATAGCCATTAATGTTATTTAAAGACATGATAGATTGAATGAGGTATTTGAATATGACATGTTGAATGCTCAACTATAATTGAGATCAAAAACATGTATAAAGTGATAAAAATTGAAGAAGGACAGTTACGAGAAATCTTAGAAGAGGGATGAGTGTAATTTATTAGAGCCTTATCCCTGGAGGAAAGGACTTTATGATGAATAGGAGATAAAGATTCATAATTGGATTTAGAAATTTGAGGGGAGTCATAAAGAGATTTGTTCATCGCCAAGATTTCCTTATGAGGGAAATGAGAGTTGATAGAAGTAGAAGATGATTTAGTTGAAGTGAGATCATCATCACTACTAAATATAGCATTCACATTGAGAGATGGTCTTTTAGATGCTTTGGTGGGCTTAGAAAGATTATATCCAAGTCCAAATGAATATTCATGCATGTTATGTTCTAAAGGAACTTTAATTCCTTGTTCATTTGCGCCACAACCATTTCCACTATAGCCACTCTTAGCTAAAATGTGAAAACCACGACCATAAAGATTAGCCATTTTAGAAAGAGAAGGTGGTTTTTCATAAGACAAAGAATCAAATTCTTTAGAATTAGAGGTGTGAGGAGAAGAAGCAGCCACAAAATTATTGCTCATAGGTTCAGGTAAGACTGATTGATCTCTAGTTTCTTCCTTCTTTTTAACTTTAAGCTCTGTAGGAGGAACCCTATACTCACCTACAAAGGTGGGATTAAAATCAAGAGATCCCCAGTCGTCTTCTGTGAGAACCTTCTCAGGATCAAAAGCCTTTTCATGTGTAGATTCAAGTTGAGAAGAATCTTCTTCAGGAGCTTCAGACTCATCCAAAGAATTTTGATTATCAGAGGGTGATGATTCATCCATAGATATCTTGTTTAACGAGTCATCACTAGAAGAGGAAGGCTTAGAAGAACTCCCTTTGGAAGTAGATGTTTGCAAACAAGCTTGAAAATTAGTATCACCTATCAAGGTATATGTCTTATTGTTATAAATAAATTTAACTTGTCTATGCAATGTAGAGGGGACAGCTTGCATACTGTGAATCCAAGGTCTCCCTAATAACAAGTTGTATGTTAGATTTCTAGACATAACATGGATAGGAGTAGGCAAAGTAACAGGTCCCACTGTGATGGGTAAGGTGATAATACCTAATGAAGACTTAGCCACATTATCAAAGCCTCGAATGGGATGAGAGTCAGGCTCAATAAGGGATGTATCCACATTCATCTTATGCAATAGATTAATGCTACACACATTAAGGCCAGAACCATTATCTACCAGTGTTCGTCTTATAGCTGTGTCATTTATGATAACCACAATCATCAAGGGATCATATTGATTTTGAATTTCACTAGTAGGCAACTCATCTTGAGTAAACACAATTTGAGATTTAGGATTCATCACAGAGTTAACCAAAGACACTATATTACTAGATGTATTAGGTGGAGGAACATTCAAATCTTTCAAGGCATCTTGTAACATTCCATGATGAGCGGAAGAAGTTTGGATCAAATCCCAAAGGGATATCTTAGCAGGGGTAGCTTTAAGTTGTTCTATGATATCATATTCCTTACTAAGCATTTGTGAAATACGAGGAGCTTGAGGAAGAATAGGTTGGGAAGGAGGAAGTGAAGTTGGGCTAACTGGAGGAGGATTAGGTTGCCTATTGTTTCTTGTGTTATAGGTATGAGCAACCGCATGATAACTCTCGCTAGTTAGTTGCTTAGCATACTCATAAGGGCTCTTAGTAGAATAACCTCCTTGCACAGTATTAATAGGTTTCTTAGGAGTGCAAAAAGAATCATTAGTATAACCACCTTGAACCACTAAGATAGGCTTATTTAAAGGTTGAGAATTTTGAGAAGGACAAGCACCTTGGATAGTGAAGAGAGGTTTGTTAGATGTTTCATTCACATGTATCAAATTGATTGAGGATGGTTTAGAGGAATGAACAAAAGTGTCGGAAGAATTGTTGATAGTCTTCTCTTGCACTAAAACCTCATCATGGATTAAATCAATTTTAGGAGAGAGACAAGGGGTAGGCATTGATGTTCCAGTAGGCAGAGAAATACTAGGAAAGGTCATATCATCCTCTATCATCAAAGGATCTACATGGGGAATAAACTCTCTAGGAGAAGGATCAACATTACTCTTTAAAGTCTCACTTTTGAGAGGGAGATCTTTGAAAGAGATGTTAACCATCTTGCTTTGAACTAGGGTATCCTTATGAGTAGAACCAAGTTAAGGAGAGGGAGATGCTTTATTTTTAGAGGGAGAATAATTGAGATTCAAGGAAGGTGAGAAACTATCAAGGGAGTTTTCAATTGTGATTTCATCCCCTTTGGCTAGGGTTCTCTCATGGGGTAGAGAATAATCTACACCTTCTTCTAATGGTTCATCCCAAATAGTGAAGTGGTTGAAAGGAATGTTTGAAGTATTGTCAATTTCGGGAGAGGAGATAACATTGTTTATTAATTCCTCATCCTTAGGAGGGAGAGCATCAATAGATGTGTTAAACTCATCCTCTTTCCGCAAAATATGTTCAATATGATCTTTAGGGGAGAGAGAATTAAGGAAATTGCTTATTATCTCATCTTCTTTCTCTAAGGGATGCTTATGGGTAAGACAAACTTTAGGAGAAGGGTAAGCATTTATCATTAATTCATCATCTCTAGTGGGAATTTTGTTGGAAAAGGAAATGCCATCACTAGGAAATGTAGGGATAATTTCATCTTCTTGCACAAAAGGATCCTCATGAAGGGAGTGTTTTTTAGGAGGAACATGAACATATTTCTCCAAAGATTCATGCTTAGGAAGGAGATCTTTGAAAGAAGTGTTCATAACCTCTTGTTGCACTAACATGCCCCCAATGGAAGGACCAAATTTAGGAGAAAATAAGTCAATGTCCATCAATACCTTTTCACTTAAAGAGGCATCATGTAGAGAAGATGAAGTAACATTAAGAAAGATGTTTATGATATCATTCTCTTCCTCTAGGATAGCTAAATAGGAAGGCCACATTTTAGGAGAATTGTCAAGATCACTCTTAAAGTCTCCATCCTTAGAGCATGGGAGAGTCTCAAAGGGATCGGTAGCAATTATTTTAGGCACTAAAATGTTGTTATAGATGGGGGGAGGTTCTTTAGGAGAAGGAAAAATTGAAACAAGGGAAGCTAACCCATTATCACATCTATGAAATGAATGCATCATGACAACAATTTCCTTTTCCAAATGATAACACATGCAAAATAGAAGGAAATGTTTAATTTTAACCAATGCAAGCACTTAGAATGTAGATTTAGAAAATGAAATTTATGATTCAAATGAGTTCCTAAATCAGATTTGAAATTATTGATCCCAATTAAGCTATCCACAAGTTCAACAAAATTAGGGTTTTAGCAAAAAATTCCTCTAAATTTTTGAATCTTGCAAGAAATTAAAACTTGTAAATACAAATTTGAATTCGAAATAGCATAAACACTCAAATTTGAAAACATAAATCAGAATTAGAGAAGATTGGAATTCACGTCAGGTTCACCAAAATGTGTAGGAGAAAAAGTGACACTAAGCAAACAGGCCCTAATCTCACTTTCAACCACACACTTGTGGAATACGAAAGAGCCTAGAGGTATCACACAATTGGCTACTTCTTTTTGTGGAAGAGAGAGCCACGGGCTACCTATTAGGATTTCTATTCCTTTGTTGTAATTGAAAGATAAAATGATGCAAGTTCAATTCCTAACCCCAAAGTGCAAGTACGAACTAATAACAAGATTGCAGAATTGAACTTAAACAATGGAAAGTTGTAAACACAAGGACAAGACAAGAATACAAATGCGTACCCGGAGTTAAAATCTGAGTGAAAATGTTCAGGACGGGGGCGCGAGTGCCACTGTCCTGATTCTGCCCCTGAAACTGTTGTTTTGCAACCTGAAAAGCTATCAAAAATGCTGAAACTTGTTGTCTGACAGAAGGACCAGGGTGCCCAGCGCCCCTGTCCTAGTCTTTTGCTCTGAAATTTGGTGCAAGGCTCAGTTTCCGTCTACTTCCGCCGGATCTGCAACTTGCGGCATCGTCCGAATCCCGAAATCTGTACTTATATCTGAAAAGGTGTGTTGGGCGGCTATGTAGGGTTTTGCCTTAGTCAAACCCCCGCTTTGGTGATTTCCACCTCCACGAATAGCCAAGTTGTATTGTAAAAGTAGTGTGTGTGCAGACCTTGTGTGTGTGCAAGATCCTAAAATGCAAGTAAGCAAACTAGAGCAACCTAGCAAGTAAACCCTAATTGCTTGTAAATGACAATGTAAATGCTCCAAATCAAGATGCCAAGTGATCTAAAGCATGAATGTAAGTGACATAATGAGGCTTATGCAAAGACATGAAAACAACATGAAATCATACCCAACCCCAAGGGAGGGGTACAAGCCAATCTTCAGTCGGTGATCCCTTATTGCTCTTCAATGCCTTCAAAGCCCTAAGTGAATGAATGGATTTGATGAATGCTTGGAGGATGAATGTTGAGAGTGGTTGAAGTCTTCAAAGATCTTCTCTTTCACTACATATGAGGTTCCTGAAAACAAAATTCTGATCCTTTCCAATGAAGAAAGAGAGCTCTTATGTATGAAACCCTAGGTCTTAATTCCAACTTTTGGCCGACCTAGAGATTGAATATCCCACCAATTTCTTGGGGTTAAGCTTCATTTTATGATTGGATCGCGCTCCTAAAATTTCGGGAAAAATGTCCGGGACCATGGTCCTCTCCGGGCGCCATGGTCCCGACAACTTTTCACCAAATTTTCAGGGCCGTCGGATATGATGATTTTAGAGAGAATCCCGAAGTTACAGCTGATTTCAAGATGTTTTGACCCCCGAAATCAAGCCCCCAAGTTCAAAATAGGACCTAATTAGGGTTTTTGATTAAATGATGTATTGGAAGAATAAAATGAAAGGGGCACACTTTAATGAAAAGGGCCCAACTTTATGATATGGGAGATGATAAAATAGAACCTTAGACCTAATTAATTTAATTAATTAAGTGCTAAAGGGGAAATGCAATGCAAAATGCAAAATGCGCCAAGGTGGGTGCTAAACTAGGTGTGAAATTGTACCACCCTAGCAAGTGCGTACAATTTACAACGCTACAATTATATATTTTTTCCGTTTATAGTTGTTTCTTGTATGATTATAAATTATTATTAAAGAAATAGAATTATGACTTCAAAATACAAGTACATATTTGTTTGAAAATAGAAGGGAAGGGTGTAATATTTTCAATATTTGGTTACTTTTGATACAATATGACAATTAAAATCTATATTAAATCTATGAAAATGAAATGACAATTATTTAACACTTCCAATTATTTTTCACTTAAGATGGTTGATATCATTTTAAATGAAAGAATAAAAAAAATTCTCCTTTAAATTATTCAATAAAATATTAAAGTGCTAAACAATAAAAAATATATGGATTTACCATTTCTCATTGAACAATGGCAACAAAAATATCTTCATAATATATTTTTTAATAACTAAAAGAAGTGATAATAATTCTAAAATGATTGTGTTTTGTTTCAAAGGCAAGGTTTAATCTAAAAATATTGTGAATGACACTTGATTTGGAAAGGATTTTTTTTTTATCGGTAATATTTATATTTTATTTATTTAAAACTAAACAATACAACTTCAATTTGATAATTAGCTATCATACCACTTCCCCAAAAACCACCCACAAATTTCATCCAAACCACCCAACAAAAACAGGAAATTCAAAACCAATAACCTGCGCCACACTAACCCCACCCCCACTGCTACGAGTATGGAAAGCTCCATATTACATCTTGCCATTCAAAAATATGGCAAATCCTGTTTAAACAGTTCTTAACGAAAAACCAAAAAGGTTAAATTTTTCAACTGAAAATTTAACTAAACCAAAACAAAGGAAATTGGCACCTAGAAGTACCCTGGCATGCAGTAACAAGTTCATCTCCCTTTCTTCACATCTCTTGCAGCCGAGGTGCTCGATTCACCAATCACCCTGAGTTGGTGGGAGCCTCCTCTTCTCATAGAGGTGTGTGAATCTCCTGTCCTTCCTTCTGCATCCTCGCTCACCGCTCCTCATGAAACTAATTTTTCTGACTCATCATCGCTTCCACCTGCCACACCACCCACTACATTTTGTTTTGCCATTTCTACTGATAATTTCCTCGTTATCGACCTCCTATGTCTCAATTCCTCCGCCACTCTCTCCCCACCCTCTTGTCGAATATCATCTTCAATATCCATAATCTAGACAAATATTAACAACCCTTCCCATCCTTGTTTCACATCATCCTTAAAATGAGCTCTGGCTTCTTCACGATGGTGAAGAAATTGGATTCACGAATGTCTCGCCCTCAACTCCTTATTCTCCTCTGGGATACCTTCGGCAAGATTAAAACCCTATCTTGGCACCGCCCACTCCAGTAGGGACTCCAAGTTTAGCAAGTACTCTCTTGGAACAATTCTCTGCAAGACTTTCCTCACCTCTTCACATGTGTGTCCCAACTCCAGACCCCATGCCATGATGAGTGAGTAGATATCAACTCTGCACCTTTAACAGTGATTGATAACTGCCACCTCTTCTCCCAAAACCAACCGAATTGCCTTCAAGAGTAGTGGGTCCTTTGCTAGGAACATTTTCTCAAGCTTCTTGAGGGGGATGGGTCCTTGAAAAGCCAACATAAGCTTGGAGGATTCCAGAGTGAATTTGGCTTCCATTTCTGAACTCACTGAAGGTTGTAGAAAATTCTGATGAAAACTGATTAAAATTTGGCTTCACCAACTTACCAACTCTTTTCATACATTACAAAATTTGATTCAATGCACAACACTCCACCATTGTCGCCAATTCAAAGAGCATGTCACAATAAATGCTCATTAACTCAACCTTACGCAGGAGAAGCCAACTTTCTAACAAGAGATTTGAATTATCTAACGTACCAACTTGGAAAGCGATCTTAACTCCAATTAATGGTTTCTTTTTTGCTATCCTGCCACCTCACCTCCCCTAGCGCGAGATCACATGCTTCATTCAACAACCCATCGACAATAACATTTCCTTCTCTTTTCACATGCAAGATGCAATAATTTTGAAATGATTTTAATTTTTTACTTATATTGTGTACATATTTGTTCAATTTCCAGCACGGTGTGTGGCCTTTAATCAATGCCTGGACTACAATTTGGGAATCACCCTCCAAGTGTGCCTTCATACCTTCATATTTGCTGCTAATTCAACTACTAGCAAGGCTGCCGGAGCTTTCTCCTCATTATTAGTGCCATCTCGAAGCCTTCTAGCACCCGTACAAAGGATCTTCCCTTCATCATTAGAGGCCACACATCCCGCCCCTGAAATTCCTTGATTGCCTTTTGACGCCCCATCAAAATTTATTTTCACCCACCCCTTCTTTGGTCTTGACCACTTCACCATCTCCCCATCCAAAGGGACATTCAAAGGATTAACCCTAGGGGAAACCATTAACGGGTCAATTTGGAAAGGACTTAAAACAATATATACAAAGGTTTAATCTACAAATATTTTGACTAACATGGAAATGATTTAAAACAAAAGATACCTTTTCTATTTGCAAGAAAGATAGCAAGGAAAAAATATTATTAGAATAAAAGACAAAGAACTCTCAAATAAAAAGAAGAAGAGAATGACAAAAACAAATCAAGAATTGATGAAAATAGAAAATATATAACTTAAATCATAAAAAAATGAATCATCTTCCAAATTAAGCAATATTACACCAATCTAAACTAAAAATTCAACACAAATCTAAATTATGTAAAAATAAAAATTCAATAGTAAATAGATCCAAAATAAGAATCCACATTGGTATTGTAATATGTGAAAAAAAAAATGTTGACCCTTTGTGTTTGTCCTTGATGACAAAAAGGACTTACTTTATTGAACAAAGAAATTGACATGATTCATGATTTGAGTTGGTTCACAGTGGTTTGATTCTGGATCACATTTAGTTTGGTTATATTCAGATTTGATGTTGTTGTGGTACTGATGATTTTAGTGTATGTGCTGAGTTTCCTCACTCACAGGTTCACAGATACATTGGATTTCTTGGTTAACAGGTTGACCTCTATTCATGAGCACTTGTTCTACTGGTTCAGGTATATGTGTGTCTCATCATGATTGGCATCATTTATACATTGGTGATCATATACACTATTAAGTTGCACACAGTGGATACTTGGTTATGTATAACTCTCTTTCGTATTCCATTGGTGTTTTGGTTCCTAGCACTTTTCAGTGAATACGTGGTATATAGTTTCATCAATGACAACATAGTGTCTTGACATATGTCTTTGATATTATAAAGTGCAGTTTCATTGTTATCACTTGGATAGACAAAGGTACACCATGGTTTATATTTTGCACACTTGGTGCATTGGCATTCTTGGTATGGTACTTATCATGATTTATTTTGGTATATGTATTGCATAGCACTAAGTGCCATTTGTATTCATCTTTGGTTCATATTTAAATAGCATTGAAATGCTATCGGGTTTCACTTTCTTCATATAGCATACTTTATGCTATCAACTTTTATTGGATATGTCAATTGTTTTAAGCACATTATACAAGTACTTGTCGGCATATGAAGTTTAATATTTTTAGTGCTAATTACAACACTAGCCGACATACTCTTTAGTGGGTATTCCCACTTAAAGTACCGAACATGGCACTTACTCTACATGACATTTGGCATTCGATATACACAGTCAACGTACTTATACTGGTGACATGGCATTTTGATGAAGTGTACATAGCTTGATGGCATTTGGCATGAGGTTTTAGTGGCTCAGACTTGAAATGAATTCCATTCTATATTGTATTTTTATTTTGGGGCACGTCACAGTGAAATAATAGGGCAAAATAAAGGTAATTTGTTTGTTTTCATCAAACCCTACATGCAATCCACCACCATGGTATTCTTTGTGGCAGTTACATGGAGGTTTTCTGGAGGAAACTCCATGTGGGTTTGGAGTATGTTGGACTTCTGGCATGATTGATTCAAATGGTGGTTTTCTCAGCCAAGTTTGGTGGAGTTGTTTGCAGATTTTTCAGGGATTTCTTACTCGGTATCTCCCACCATGAACAGGTAATATCTATACATGTTTTTCTTCTGATTCAAAAGGTAAACCATTACCAAGAAAAGTAAAAGAAGTATGTTAGCTTGTTTCATTTTTTGTAGAAGGAATTCTTGTATCTTCAAAAGACGTAACTAATTTTCAGTTTTGAATACTCAATTTCCTTTCTGATTCAAAAATTAAAAAAGGGTATATTCTTTTGGTCACTATTGTATTAGCTAAGGGAAGATATATTTCTTTGCAGTGTTTTGCTTTTTCAGATGAAAGTTGAAAAAAATTTGAGCATTTATAAGTTATCTTTGAACAATAAATAAAAAGAAATCTTACTGTTTAATGGTTGAATACAATTTATTTTTTGAAACCCTAACTCGAGGGTTTACTTCTTGACTCGAGTTTGTAGTTTGTTTAAGGTTTTCTTCTGTAACTTTGCTCAAACTATTAAAATATTTTATCATTGAAAGGATGATGATAAAAAAAGAGAGAAAAGCATCATTGAGGTTTATTATTATATCTCAGATTTGTATAAAGTTGAATAAGAGAATTCATCTCTGGTTTTCATAACAAAGAACTTTGTGTTGCAGTTAAAGACAGTTTATTGTAACATTGTTTCATATAGTGGATATGGAAATTGATATTATTGAAAATCTTAACTTGTTTTGTATTTAACTGTGGTTTTAGGACTGCAAGGAAAATGCAGTTGTAAGATCATTGGTGAGTACAAACTCAGACTTTGCAATTGTTAAGAGGATTCATTTGAGGTGTTGAGTTGAACTCCACCATTGATTGATTTGGAATAAAGAAGGCAGGTTCGAGTGTTTTTTTATACCCCATGAGGATTTTTCCACTCAGGAAACATGTGTTATGTGATGTTTTTGTCCTTCATTCTATTCATGCAAATGTGATGCTCTGATACTTTGAGTTTGTTTTATTATGTTCATAGTCAATGTGCTGCTGTGTTTATTCATGGAAAGTTGAACATTTAGTTTTCTACAAAATCTCAAACTAGATTGTTCACAATCCAATGGAACAATGCTATAATGCTTTTAACATGTGTTGTCAATGACCTTAAATTGTAGATCTTACATAATTGTCTTTCACTCACTTCTATTATATATCTCTCAGTTTATTTAAATTCAAGGTTCTTTTGTGCACTCTTGTTAATCTTGTCAAAAATCCATCACTCTAATTCACCCCCCCTCTCAGAGTGAATCCACTTCCAACAATTGGTATTAGAGCATAGGGTCCTATTGTAGGTGTGTCCTAGGATAGATCCTGGTCTTGAAAGTCATTCATTATGTCACATATTCAAGGGGGGTCTTCTGTTACTAGAGATCCATTATTTGATGGAATTGATTATGTATTCTGAAAAATCAGAATGGAAACATATCTTATATCATTAGATCTTGATGTCTGGAATATTGTTTGTAGTATATAAATATTTGTAACATCAAAATAACAACTACAAGCTTAAAGTATTCTCATACATACTCTAAAAATAGACTGTACATGGAAGCCTTGCTTCCAAAATATTTTTAAAATTACATCCAGAATCATCTTGAATGAGGAGAAAAGAAAACTAAATACACAAAGAAGAAAACTTGAAAAGAAACCCAAATTAATTCTAGAAAATGACACGTCATTTTTTTTAATTTTAAATTCTAAATCTGCACTTTTTTCCTCCAAATTTGCCTTTAACCTGCATTCTTGAACTTGCTAATGACACCTAATGACACCTGGATAATCTGGAAAATATCCAGCATTCAGACACTTTTAATTTCCCATGTTTGCATACCAAACCTTGACTTGTCTACTCACACACTTGTTGTGACAAATGACTTGTCATTTTCTACATTCTTGCCTTCTGAATGTGACTGGAAATTTCCCCTTTTGGGTCTCATATTTTTCCTTTTAGATGAAATATCCATTTGATGCACATCATTCATCTTTTGAAAGATTAATTGTTAGTGCACCTATT
This sequence comes from Cryptomeria japonica, assembly GCF_030272615.1. Taxonomy (NCBI): domain Eukaryota; kingdom Viridiplantae; phylum Streptophyta; class Pinopsida; order Cupressales; family Cupressaceae; genus Cryptomeria; species Cryptomeria japonica. Next base: position 395,240,824 of record NC_081413.1, read on the forward strand.
CGCAACCAACTTCTTTTACATCTCAACATATGTTGGAAAATAATTTCTACCCCCAAAGAGATGATAATAGATTCCTTTCAAAGTAATACTTCCATTTTATACTTTCACAACAAGAGATTATATAATATTTTTTAGTAAAAAGGGAGTTTGTTCTAACTGTTCATCCTCACCGTACTTCCTGGAAAAAACATTCCACCTTAGTGAAGGTTTTGCTAATTTACCATGTCTCCATTTCATCACAAAGGATTTACCTTAGAACTCACTATCCATATAACTTTGGCACCTTCCACTCACTCTTATACAACACATTTTCATCAAAAAGATAAATCCTTAAAGTAAGACCTCTCTACAATGTGCATTATTTCCCAAAATAAAATTACCCTGACAACAAGACTTACCTTCATATGCACATCAAATCTTTGATTTATTATGGTATGTTAAATACTATCTTGAAATTTCCATCCAACTCGTTGCCCTTTAAAAGCGTTTTTTAAGCTCAATACCAAAGTTGCAGTTTCCAATCCCCTTTTCCATTTTGCAAATTTCTTTTTGTCACTGACTTGTTGCACGTCTTCCTTCTCAAAGAACTCAAGCGCCAATGGGGTACCCTCTCGATTTCAGCAGTGTGGAAGCCATTATCTTCGCTTTCAATATCAAGTAAAAGCAACTGATCCTGCCTGAAAAATTTCTAAGGCATGATTAAATGTAGACTTGGACTCAAAATGCGCATAATTCTATTCCTTATCGAATCTATACATTTCAAAGCACACTTGGAATGTGAAGGCCAAATACATTACCAATGTGGTAATTTTAGAGATTGTTTTGCAGCCATCACCCTTCTGTGACACCTTCATCTCTAGATGCTTGTCATCATCCGCAAAGCCCTGCATGAGTAGCTCCGACGGTCTTTCTTGACAAATTGTGAAGCAATTTCTTCATTGGAATTCATCTACTAACATTATAGTCAGAGTTTTGGATCAACATCCTAGCCCAAGTACACACGATTACACTAAATTTCTTTTGCGCAACCAAGAGAAATGTGAGATGGTAACACTCCATTGATTAGCTAAAGGCATCTTGATTCATCGCTTGTAGGCCTCCAAGCAGTTTATCCTTTCCAATGCATAGCGTAGACACCATTTTATCTTCATTGTCCTTGTAAGGCTTTTGCATTGCTCCTAAATCACTTGATTCTTTGTAATCATTTGTATCGTACTGCTCACAGGACTCCCTTTGCCATTACTGCATGTACAAAGAATAGGCAAAAAAATGCCTCATAATCATGGCTTGAATCCTCCTCTACTCATGTTAGAGATTTCCCAAGTGAGTGTCTTGATCCGTATTGCGCTATCTGCTCATCATGGCGTTCTATGAAATCACATTTTTTGAGGCATTTTGAATTAATTCTTGTGCCTTATACATGCATCCATACTTTTCTTGCATTTGGGAAACTGTCACTGCTGATAGTTCTGATACTTAATGTAAGTATAGATCCAATAGCCAACAGATGAGAGGGGGGGGGTGAATCATACAAACTTAATCTTCCATAAAAACATCAGATTCAACCTCAGTAACATATACTTCAGTAATATAACCAAAACTGCTAAACATGCAAACTCAAAAGCATATAAACATCATAAACCTCATAACACCAGATTTAACATGGAAACCCAAATAGGGAAAAACCACTGTGGGATTTTGGACCCACTAAGAAATATACTCTTCTAGAGTATGCTCAGTTAAAAGCAAATCCTGTTAAAGATTACAAACACATTGCTAGATGTGACCCGGTTAAGGGATTTCCCTCAGATCTGTTAGGATCTTCACCTTGTTAGAAGTGACCTTGTTAAAGGATTTCAAACACTCAATCAGAATGTCACCTTGCTAGAGGGTTTTACAAATAAGACTATTAAGTCCACTCGGTTAAGAGATTTTCTGTCACTTTCACAAAATAACAGTAATAAAAATCTATCCGCAACTTCAAATCTAAAATGCTAAAGCAGATTCTTATTTGCTCAATAGAATCTAGACATAGAACTAATCTTGTCCATTTGCTGGGCTTCTATACTCTGTTATTCAAATAGGTCTTCAAGCTTCTATGCTCGGTAATCACTATGTAGCGTCCCTGTGCATACATTTGTCTGCATGCATTGTTTATCAATAGTTCCCTATTATAAACAATTCGCCAACTGCTTAATCTCCTTGATCACATTTCCCATGATCAATCATAGCCATCAGAACTTCAAACTTTGACCAAGTTCAATGTATCCTTCAATCTGAAAATGTTTTACCCTGCCTTGGAACTTGCATACATTTCTTGGAACTTGTGCTAGGGTATTGCGGTTCAATCTGAGCTGTAGATCTTCATGCCGATTTTCCTTTGCCATAGATTCATTAACAAACTTCATGCATGACATACCAATCATTTAATCAGTTCCAGCTCATCAGCTTCCTTCATTAAATAACGCATGTAACCATTTAATGTATTCTATTACAGCTCAGTTACAACTCGGTAAATACTAAACTTCACTCGGTAGACATTTTGCCTTCATTAAATGATAGCGATAACCTTAGGGTTTACCGACTAGGTTCCTTAGGGTTTATCGACTAGGTTCTTTGCTCGGTAACATAGTATAGTATTAACCTTACAATTTACAACATATGTATGATGTTAAAACAATCTAAACATCATGATCTCATCATTGTCTGACTCGGTAATAGTTGCCCATTGAATACCTTATTCATCCCCTTATTCATCATATTCTTTCTGTGTCTTTTACCGACATCTTTATACTCTTCAAATCATACGTCTCAAGATATGGCAACATCATACTGAATTAGAAAATCAATTTCTTGACATCAATGACAAAATAATAATATCAAGACAGTAAACATCCTTAATCAGTTATATCCATAATCATCAACAACCTTCTCAATATCCTTATTGAAATGCCAACAATCTCCCATTGTCTGTTATAATGCCAAATGCCAACAACTACATCCAAAAAAAAATTTCAATCCTTTACACGTTGATCTAAGGTTCCTGCATTTCTTTCCTTTTTTGTTGCCACTATCTTAACATTCCTTCATTAGAACAACTGATTCCTACAACTCACAAAACCATTCCCTAAATTATTTTTTCTTCATCAGTATTGATCTTTGATTCCAAAACCAAAGACAATATACTCTTTGCCAAGTGAAATGGTTTGGTTATGGTTGCTGAGAAAGGGCACATTGAATACATGTTGGGCATCTTTTCTGAAGGAGAATACACATTTTGTAAATTTCTGTTGATTCCACCTTCTAGATAAACACCAAATCTGAAAATTAGGCATATAGGTGCGGCTTGTGTGATATCCACAATGCCCCTCTTGCCTTTGTTTGATTTTCCAATGGGAAAGGATCATTACTGTTGCATCTGTCTTTGAACTCCACAGAGGCATGAGTAGTATTGTTGCATGAATATTAATCGATGTTCATTGTTTCCTTATGTTGCCCACATTGATATTTTTGGTTTTTTCAAATCCAACCTTATTCGTTCAAAAACCATAAGTAAAATACTGATGGACCCTTGGCTCATTGCAGACATGTTTAGCCACTTCCAACATGTAGAAAACCCTAACTCCATTCCTCCTCAGGCGCTTTGGTTGGACCCCTTTGTTACCCTAATTTTTACTTATCTTGCACCATGTTTTTTGTTGCCTTTGTCCTCGTGCAGGGTGGCGGGAATAAAAATTCTATTTGTCAGTCTTACTCCCTTTATACTTCACACTGCCTTTCATGTGTGCATTCTTTCCATGTGGGGTGGTAGAGAAGCTCCTGCCTCCCCCCTTGCCCGATGTCCCACAACCTCCATTGTTACTCCTTGGGAGTCTTGTGGGATAAAGAAAACACCAGCCCTCTTTCCTTTCATGTTGTCTTGTGGGCCACTTCTAGTTACTCATTATTTCACGTGGGGTGAAAATAAATGGAAGACTTAAAAGTTTTTTGACTTTATGTGGGATGGAAATAAAATATTTTATAATTTCTAAAATTTGAAATCTCTTTTGCGTGCATTTCCTTTGTGGGAAACCATCACATCATCCACCTTTTGCATGTTGGAGATTACCATTTTGAAAATACAGTATACTTTGTATTTGTCTTTCATATCCCCACAACATCTTTATGGCCCACATGGTTGCATTGCAATTACCACACTTTCAATATGTGAAATATATTTAAATAATTTATAAAATGATTCGAAATATTTAAATGTTATTGGCCCCTTAATCATTTATGAAAATATTTATTTAATTTCTTTCTTCATATGCCCATAGATATGAATCAACCAAGTGATTCAAATCACCTTATTTTCCTTTTTATCCAATTCAATTTATTATTTAAATCAAGTAGATTTAAATAATACATATTGCTTTTAATGGGCCTAAACTTGTCTCGTCTGGCTAAAAAAAATATCGTTCTCAGACAACTGAGTTGTGGAGATACCCTGGAACATTGACTGGATGCACCCTGAATGTGGAAACTTGAGTGGGTGACCATTTAAATTTTATGTTTTGCAACTCTAAGTTCTAGTCAAAACCACCTGAGTAGCCCCCAAAACTGGCTTTGAAAACTAACCAAATCACCTCCTTAAGCCCTGAGAGCTTACACACCTGCAAAATGTTATATGAGGAATCTATAATGCCACACCATAGCTCATGAAAACACCTGAGGCAAAATATTTTAATCCCTGAAGTTGGCTACTCAGTCATTTTCAGAAAGTGCACTTGTCAAACCACATTGAAACTTGTCCAAACCTTGAGTTGAAAAAATATCAAATCTTTGTTTCAGAAGCTACCACTTGGTGAGCTGATACATCTAGATACTCTGAGAATGCGTGAAAGAGGTTTTAACCTGATTCAATCACATGTGCAAAATATTGGCCTCCCAACTTGCCTTCTCTGAAAATTTTGAAAGTGTTGATTTTGAACCCTAAAAATGTTAGTGGGCCTTGAAAAAATGTCAAACAAAGAGCTGGGGGGTTACAAACTGACCAAGTTACATATAATTATATATAAAATCATGGGGGACAATCACTTTTACATGTAGGTCAATAGGTTTCAAAATAAAATATTAAATGTGGGGCTACATTCTACAGATTTACACAGTTCAGTTTGCAAATCTAAACAATTTGCAAATGGATTCAAGCTAGAAAACTTATCAAACGGATTCATGGGGCTATGCCAATTGACATGGGGGTTTATAAATATGTATAAAATAATGGAAAAATGTTAGTTTGTCTTAATATTCAATTGGCGCAAGATACAACATGTAAAAATAGCAAACGAACTTCCAGACCTCGAAACCAAGACTTCAAAAACTCATCAAAACTGGTCCAAGGAAGCTGAAAATGGTCACATGCCATCTTTGATAAATGCTCAACATTTCCACAAAGTGATTTTGCATGAAAATATAAGGGTACAAGAATAAAATCTCTCAAAGTGAGTTACTTAGGCTTATTTTGTAGGGTACTTTATGAGTATCATAGGCAAAATTTTCAACTTGGGTCCTCAAAATTTGGCAAAATTTTTGAGGTCCCAACAATGCCATTGGGGGTAATGAAGGAGTTAGGTATGTGGGTAGACACCTCATATGGTAAGTGCTATGCCATGGACAATAGGGAGGTTCCATTCATTGGGAGAATGAAGGATGTTGAAGTGAAGATTGTTGCATGTCCTAAAATTATATATAAAATAGATATAATGGTTGTAGACATTCCACCACATTATAGAATGCTACTGTCAAGACAATGGGCAGTTGTGGTAGGAGGAAATGTGCAATTAGACTTATCATATGCAACAATCCTAGTCAATGGCAAATAAATTAAGTTGTTTAGAGAATCAAGAACACCAATTATTGTGGATTTGATTGATCACAATGAAACAACATGCTTTTGTGATATAAAGACTTAAGAAAATTTGAAGTTCAATTAGCTGAGCCATTGCTAAAAAGTACATACCCAATTGTCAACGAGATTCAAAAAGAACAAGATGGAATGTAGCAGATGTTCTTTGATGGTGCATGTGTTCCAAAGAGGGGTATGGTGCTGGAGTTTTATTTCTTTCTCCCACTAGTAGAACCTTTAAATATTCTTTTTGTAATACCCTAAAAATGGTCACCTAAACCATAGGCCCCTAATCTCGACAACATCACCAAGGTCTTAACCAAAAGGCAATTAAATCAACCTTGAGCACCTAATTAATTAATTCTTCAATCATTAATGTTCCATGGCAAATAAATCACTTTATATTAATTAAATATTAATTTAATTAATTAAATCATTTCAAGTAAATCATTTTGATCAATTATCCTATTTATTTAATTAAATATCCTAGCATATTTAATTAATAAATAAATTTACTATTTAATCATAAAAAAGGAATTAATTTACAAAAAGAGATTAATCATAAAAAGAGGAATTAATTTACAAAAAGAGATTAATCACAAAAAGAGGAATGAATCTCTAAAAGAAAGAGTTAATTTGAAAACAAAAGAAAAGAATTAAATTAAGAGAAGAAATCAAACTTAATATATTTCTTCTTCTAAAATTGAGATAACTTGAGAAGTCAGAAAAGCAATTTAATTGAATTAATCATTTTCTCTAAAAATTAAACTTAAAGCTTTTCTTGAAGAAATAGGTTCGGTTATATTGGAAAGGCTTTTTCTAAATAAAAATCTTGAGCAAATTAAAGAAAAGTGTATGGAAACACCTATTTTTATCTCAAGTGCATGGAATCGACTAAATGCAAACTCGGACTTATAATCTGAATGCATTCAATCAAGCTATAATTGGAATCTATCTCAAGATTAACTTAGTCTAATCTCTCAATTATTTCAATTATCCTGAAATGTGCTTTTTATTGAGGAATCTCAACCGCTCATTGTTAATTGATCTTGACCGTTGGTCTCTCTTTTGAGTCTCTATAAATTCAGCCTTCATCTCTCATTCAAAACACCCTAGAGATTTATTGTTATTATGCAGTTTTTCCTCTGGAGTCATTGAAGATATTGTGCTTTGAGATTATTGCATCTTAGTTTAGCTTTTTACATACTTAGTTTAATCTTTATTGCTTGCAATCATCTAGCTTAATTTTGTATCCATTTAGCTTATTCTTCTGCTCGTATAGATTAAATCCTTCATCTTGGTGTAGTCTAGTCACTGGTATTGTTTAGACAAATCTGAGAGCAAGTCTATACTCGCATCTTTTAGAAGCTTATAGACTTTATCCACTTTTCAAACACACATTTTTGGTGCCCACCGTGGGGCAAAAGACTTCATCTTTCGGTCTTATAGATCAGCTCATTTTTTATTTTTCAGATTTTCTTCGTACAGTTACTGCAAAAACTCGTACAAGTTTTCACAGAGTACCAAATGACAATTTGCAGGTCTCGCACAGTCCGTTGTGAATTATCGTACGACTGGGTGTGAATACTCATACAATTTTCTAGTTTTTGGTATTAAAATAGACTGCAATTTTAGGATTTTTCTTATTGAATTTTTATGGGACTAATGCTAACCCTGGCTTGTTTTCTGTCTGCTTGAGAGATTTTGACAGCCTAACCAGTTTTTGCAAAACGTTTGTCAAAGAACACGCCTATCGCACAAAAACAATATGACTACTGATTTGTTGTTTTTGTAGGTTGTCTGAGGAGATTCAAGTGAATATTATGTATTCTTTAAATTCATTTTTAGGCACTTAGATTGCTATCTGGCTAATGAAAAAATCTATCTTTTGTGTTTTAATAAAAATCTAAGAGGTAGGAGAGTATGCTCTTGTCTGCAGAGACAATCAAAAATCTAGACCCTCGAAGCTTTTTCTAAGTTTTGAGATTTTTGTACCTTTAGTGGCTCTGTCATAGTGGGAAAAAGTAATCACCCTGTGAGAACGACCCAAGTGAGTACAATTGGACATGATCATTCCAACTCACTATAATAAATAGGCCTCTGGTGATTAAAGTCTTAGAGGACGAGATTATTTGAGTTTTCTCTTTGAGATCTCTCATATCAAGCATTTTGTAGGGCCTCGCGGTCTCAATCACGTTTACGTGACTACAACTTGTTTTGGTACCTTGTCGGGCTATAGGCCTCAATCATGCTTGTGTGACTTCAAGGGGTAATTTCTAACGGAATTCCTGACTAAGAACTATAAGATAAAGGCTACCAAATTCACCTCTGAAAGGGGGATAATCTTTGTGCAAGAGAGATAGTAACTCTCCCAAGATACTTGTCATTTTGTGCCCCCATTAGCATTTGGAGTCGTCTAATATGACGTTGAGAATCCATTGCGTGAGACTTAGTGATCATATTCTGATTAGCTATTGGGTGTGTGCCTGAGTCTGCAAGAAAAGGTTTTCTTCTCTAAGCCAACTTCCATAGGGTTAGTGTGTTTTGCTTGAAGTCATTATACATATTGCGTGTAAATTGTGTTTTCATCTCTAAAACTGAAATTGAAATGCTGAAACTGGAGAAAATAATCAAAAACGTCAAAAACTCAGTGATCAAAACTTTGTCCTTGTCAGAATCTTGTCTCTGTCAGTGATCAAAACTGTCCATGTCAGAATCTTGTCTTTGTCCAGTCCATTGTCGTACGAGTCTACTGAATTATCGTATGGTTATATACCTGTTGTCGTACGAGTCTGAATTGGTCCTGTCAATTTATCATCTGGTCTTGTTAGAATTATTGTCCTGGTCTTAGAGAATTGTCGTCTGACCTGTGAAACTTTGTCGTACGAGTAAACATAATCCTCATCAGATTATCTTCTGGAGAACATTAAATTGTTGTGCAAGTATAGGCAGCAACTCGTACGAGAAACTGCTTGTGTCATCTGAGACCTACTATATTGTTGTCTGAGTCTAAATAATCTGTCGTACAAATTTTTGTTTTTGTCAATCCAAAACTTGTCTATTTGCATACTTTTCCAAAACTCTTATACTTTCCTAATCAATCTATAGTGAGCGTATATCTGGTCTTTTTCATCCCGAGCATAAACAACCTTGATAGTGTACCCCTGTCGTTGTGTTGTACGACTTTGTCAGTTATTTCCCAACTAGTTCAAATCAATCGCTTATCAAACTTTATCAACCTAGGTTGCTTAGATTGCATCTTATATAGGATAGATCATTCCTGAAACTAGACTAGGTCTTAGTCACCTTTCTCAATCACTACATTAAACGCGTAACTAGCTCTGATTTAATCTTGACTTGTGCATCACATCTAGCTCTCGGTCCCATCGGTTGTAAATGCCTATTCAAACCATGAGCTCTCCTAAAAAATTTGACGAAAGTAAGAATCCCATGGCTACCTTGGCCAAACAAATTCAAAATCTCAAGCAAGAAATATACGACATTCAAGCCCAACAACAAGATTCAATGACACCTCTTGAGATAAAATTTCATGATATTAAGAACACCAAACTTCAAGAAATGCTGAAACAATTACATAAGGTGGAACAGAAAGTAATTGAAAATCAAAAGTCAAATCTCATACAAGATCACAAGACAACTTCAGGAAGACAAAAAGAAATCTATCCCCTAGATAGACAGTTTGCACCTTTGGGGCAATCTATTGAGTCAGCTTTGGAAGACCTTCTTAAGCACAATCTTATCATATTGCCTAAAAATACCACATGGGGATGTGAAATTTTTAATTACTGTGCATATCATAGACATAACAAACATAAGACTTCAATGTGTATGGAATTAAAACATTAAATTCAAGACCTCCTTGATGATGGTGTTATTGAAATTGAAGATCCTAAAAATTCATCTAAGGAGAAACCAGATGTCATTTCCAAGCTTGATCAAAATTATGAACCTGTGTCTAGAAATGGCCCACATGTAGTCTCCATCTCTTCCATGATGCCTCCATCTCCTAAGGCTTCTCAACAACAATCCATACCATATCCCTCAAATAATAAACCTAATTATAAAATTTCTCATGTTGACCTTGTTGGAAACCAATAACACTGAGAGGGGGGGTGAATTAGTGTTATACTAGAATAGTAGATTTTAGCCTTAATAAAACATGCATACACCAGCCAGTATACCGGTACATATAGAATTGAAAGAAGTAAATCACCCAATAAGCCAAACACATAAATGAGAATCATAACACACAGATTTATACGTGGAAAACCTCAAAGAGGAAAAACCACGGTGGATTTGTGACCCACAATATCAATCCACTAGCCATATGAAGAGATATTACAAAAATATGAGGGGCCTGTACTTGCAAGAAGGCTTACAGCCTAGAGAACATTTCTCAATCATAATAGGAGTCTCACTGACTACATAAAATTCCAAACAACAATCTGGAGAAGTGTGAACTACTTAAGATAGCATCTTCAATGCCAGAATACAATTCTGGTTTAAGCTCTTTCTATTCTGGTTGAAACCCTAAACCTCTTTACCAGAATAACCCTTATAATAAATTCCTCACATACATGATCTCTCTGGATAATTTCGCATCATATTAAATTTGCATATCCATAATCTCTTATCTCATGTCTATCTCTCTATATCAAAATGATCTAATCAAACTGCCCTATATATCATATACAAATTTATGCCTTATGTCGACTTACAAAGATATATACAATATCAGATTACATGTCGAACATATAACATAAATGTATAAACATTAAAACAAATTATCGATGTCGGATCCAAGATATGTCGGCCTCCAATACCGATAACCTTTACTATACCATGTCGGCCTACATTGTCGGTGACCAAAGAAATCTTCTGACATGCCAATGCCGGTGCCGGTGCCAATGCCGGTGTAGAATCTGTGAAGTGCCTATCAGTACACCATAGAATCAAAACATGAAGCCAAAACACAAAATCATGTTGCCATCAATGACAACATAGAGAAATCAACCAATAGAGTTCCAGTTGTCAACAATCTCCCCCTTTGGCATTGATGGCAACACTCTTGTGAAAAATGGTCAAGGTTTCATCTGTCGGTTTCATCCTGCCTTGCTCCCCCTGAGCTGAATATGTTGAATATGCAAAATACTCCATATCTCCAAAACTATATAACTCCCCCTTATGTATGCAACTCTTTTATTCTTTTTCACATCTATACTACTCCCCCTTTGACATCAATGCCCAATTTTTTTTTAAAAAGAATGTCAAAGAATAAGAACTGTACAATGAATATCTCCAAAAATGTCTTCCTGGAGCTTGACCAATTTCAAAATTTCTGGATATGCCTTCTCCACTAACTCCACATAAGTATCCTAGCCGGTTTTGAATGTGTCGGAAATAGATACAAGTCCACTCAATAACTACACAAAAGATTCTTTTTCATTTACCTTTTCTGGTGTGGGCTTTCCCACCATATCCATGCATTCTTTCTTGTGTACACAGAGTGAATCCAATCATAGACTCACCAAGCCTCTCAAACTTCTAGCTCTTCGAATTATTTTATCTCTTTCTTTCTCAAGAGCAGAAATTTGGTTCTCCAAAATCAAAATTTGACCATCAATTGATGTAGTCAATGAAATCAGTCTGTCAAAAGAGTTAGCAATACTTGCAATTTTCTCCTGAATCTCTTTTATCTTTTTATCTACATTTTTTGTAAGTATTTCAGTATTACAACATACCCTATATATATTTGTATATTGTTTCAAAGAATTTTCTATTACGATTAGCTTCTCCTCAGTCTTTTTCTTCTCTGTTTCAATTACCTGATCAAAAGTGGCTCTCTTAGCCTAAGTAAATCTTTCTAGTGCTTGTCGGTTTGAGATTTGTTGTAAGGATTGAAAGTCTTTTGATATGTGCTTAGTGATTACCTTAAGATTACCAGAAGGGCTCGCTTCATTTTCAATCTTACATTCTGGGACCAATCTGTGTAGAACAATGATTGATTGATCTATAATCCCCTTGTCTGTGGATCCCTCCTTCATCAGTTTTTGAGCAGTCATCATCATCAGTTCAGTGAGACTCATTTTTGTGATGGTTTTCTTTTCTACCAGAGAAATATCAATTGACAATAATGATGGGCCAACAACTGGTTCCCTGCCAGATTCCCATGTTTTCTGCTCTGATGTTTTATCCTTTATAACCTCCTCACTTGCACCAGTGGCTTCGCCACTTGGTTTAGTTTGTGTAACTGTCGGTTCCTCTATAGGAACAGTATTCTCAACCTGTACATTTGTATCCAGAGGACAATTGTCCTCAATATTAGTATCCTGTACAATGTTAGCTTGCTCATTCTCAGTATTAACCGGTGGCTCAATTTCCACTATCTTAATATTTTTCAAAATTGATGGTGAAGTGCCCATAACCCCTTTCCTTTTCCTTCAACCAGGGTATCTATAATGTTTGTCTTGGTTTTCGATGAAGTAAAGAATCCTTTGTTTTCTCCCAAAAATTTAATCCATGCTTTTTGAGTTTCTTTTATTATTTCATTCACTCTCCCTAGCATCAGACTAGTTATCCTATGTTTACTATTAAAAACTTTTTTGTCTGTTGCCTCAATTGTCTTGTCCATTTCATATGGAGCTATAGTAACATAGATATATAGTAGTTCTTGAATTTTAAAGTGTTTATCCTCTTGCATAGCAGATAATCTTTTAGCATCTAACATGTTATATAACTCAGCCGATATTTGATTTTCTATCTCTATTAAGGCTTTCTTATAGATATCCAAGTATAATAGGATTGCTTCTTCTACCTCTCTCTATTCATCATCCTCTAATTTTTCATAATAAAATTTAACATTCTTCAACATGCCATCTTTAGTGATTTCATCTCCAATTTCTGCACAAGTTTTAGGTGGTATGATAGTTACATTACCAGTTTCAAGGGCTAAGTCAATGCCACTCTTCATCATCCTGATTTTGCAAGAGTTGCTTTCTTCTAGCTTGAACAGATGATAGCCTCTCTTGTAGGACAAGAATGAATTCTTTAGCAGAATTCAATTCATCTTGTAACTTTAAGTTCTTCAACCTTTCAGCATCATAATCATCAAGTGACATCTCAACGTGCTTCTCCAAAGCCATATTCATGGATTCCGGTTTCAAAATATTCCTCAAGTTGTTAAACTTCCTCCAAGGCATAAGGCTTGGATACCAATTGTTGGAAACCAATAACACTGAGAGGGGGGGTGAATCAGTGTTATACCGGAATAGTAGATTTTAGCCTTAATAAAACATGTATACACCAATCGGTATACCGGTACATAGAGAATTGAAAGAAGTAAAGCAACCAATAAGCCAAACACATAAATGAGAATCATAACACATAGATTTATATGTGGAAAACCTCAAAGAGGAAAAACCACGGTGGGATTTGTGACCCACAATATCAATCCACCGGCCATATGAAGAGATATTACAAAAATATGAGGGGCCTGCACTTGCAGGAAGGCTTACAGCCTAGAGAACATTGCTCAATCACAATAGGAGCCTCACTGACTACATAAAATTCCAGACAACAATCCGGAGAAGTGTGAACTTCTTAAGATAGCATCTTCTATGCCAGAATACAGTTTTGGTTTAAGCTCTGTTTGAAACCCTAAACCTCTTTATCGGAATAACCCTTACAATAAATTCCTCACATACATGATCTCTCTGAATAATTTTGCATCATATTACATTCGCATATCCACAATCTCTTATCTCATGTTTATCTCTCTATATGAAAATGATCTAATCAAACTGCCCTATATACCCTATACAAATTTATGCCTTATGTCGACTTACAAAGATATATACAGTATCAGATTACATGTCGGCCAGATAACATAAATGTATAAACATTAAAACAAATTGCTGATGTCGGATCCAAGATATGTCGGCCTCCATACCGATAACCTTTACTATACCATGTCAGCCTGCATTGCTGGTGACCAAAGAAATCTTCTGACCTGTCCGTGCCAATGCCGGTGCCGGAGTCGAATCTATGAAGTGCTTGTCAGTACACCATAGAATCAAAACATGAAGCCAGAACACAAAATCATGTTGCCATCAATGACAACATAGAGAAACCAACCAATAGAGTGTCAATCGCCAACAGACCCTCAAGGGCTATCTCAAGGGCCATCCCATCCAATGGTTGAAAAATATCCTATCTCCCTGGAATCCCATGATGATCCCATTATACCTTTCCATTTCTTCCAAGATCATCCCCTTCCATCTCAAGAGAAAATCATCCTTCCTAAGCAAGATCATGATGCCTCTTCCATCTTTTCAAACGACCCTATTCAAAATGAAGAGTCAAACACCCTTCCTACTCTATCCAATGGTCCTCTTCTATGTCAAGATCAAAGTATACCTTCATCTCCTTGTTATAATCCTCCATGTTCACCTCAAGGATCCATTATGCCTACAAAGTCCTCTCATGATCCTACAAGTCAAAAACCCCTCCATGTTAAAGACAACATTAATGGTCATGGCCTTAGTGACATTCCTCAAGATTTTGGTATCCCTAATAAACCAAAATCCATGTACACACCTTCCCCTTCATCTCTTCCATCCATTTTAGGACCCTATATCCCTCCATCCCTTATGCAGGATCAACAAAGGCGTACATCTTTGCATACCTTCCATCCATCTAGAATGACACAAAGGCTCACTGAGAAAAAGAAAGCAAAATCAAAAGCTATATGGGTTCCTAAGGCACTTGTAGAAGCAATGTGTTCCAATAAACTGCAAAAGCATGAAAAATCAAAAACCATGTGGGTCCCTAAGCGTCTCCTTGAAGCACAACATTCTAAAGAAAAATCCAAATCAATAGCCAAGATTGTTGTTCCTCCATCCAAACCTTCCAAATCTATTTCTCCATCACCTCTTTCATCCATTTTGGATCCTTATGTCCCAAAATCTCTGGTTGTTTCTCCATCCAAATCTCAAAATCTGAGATCCACTTTTCCTCCATCAATCCACCATCTCTCAAGACGTGTGCCAATGGTGATCCTGCAAATGTTACCATTCGCTCATGCACCAAACTTTCAATATATGGTACATTATCCAACACCTCCTTTTCATTCTTCCATACCCCTTATGCAATCCTTTGCATAAGACTTTACCCTAGTTTCATTGCAAAATCCAAAAAACTAAGGAAATCGACATTGGAGATTCTAGACATGTACACTTAGCTTAGTCCTTCTTGGAAAGACATCTTTATGCTAGACCGATGAACTAAAAACACAAAACTTTCTGACCCTATTAATAACATGCACCTTAAACGATACTATATCTAAGGGCTGGGTCAATTTCAGTTTTGCTTTCGACATTGCAAATCATTTTATTCAAAGCATTGCATCACTTATAGTTTCTTTCTTTTTTATGCATCGCATTCACAACAAATTTGCATTTGCATATAGCAGCATTAATCAAACAAGGCAACTGGCCAAATTTATCATTTGTTTACATTCAAGACAAACAAGGGTTGTCTCCTTTCTTAGATATCCAGACATGAAGTCTTTAAAGTCATAACGTCATTCATTTTCAACATCACCCTGTGATGACGTTTTACTTATGGTTAGGTATTAATTTCACTATTTAAGACTTGTTAACCCAAAATCTATCAATTGCTATATCTCAAACACATTAACAAAATAACTAATTTATTATAGGCACCTAGTTGATCATATGACTAGTGAAAAATCTAAAATTATACTTCAGCGTCGCTATAATTGTCACACCCAACTAGGTTTCACTACTTACAAGTCAAGGCTAGAAAAATAAAAAATAAAAAGTGTTATGCCAAATATTCATCTCAAGGCAAAAGAGCAATGATATATAACTGAAATATCACGCATGCGGATGCGAAAAAAATATTGACTATGGGAACATGCAAGTAACTCCATCAGGGCTATGAACGCCTGCTGGCAATGGAGCAATATATTCGTGAGATTACAGTCTATACCCTCGTCGGAGATCTAAAAGCTTGCTGGCAGCGAGGCTCTATTCGAGATACTTTTGAAGATTAGAATAATCCATGTAGTTAGTCATATAGGATGCTAAGGATCTTTAGTGAACACAAGAATAGGAATTAACTCATTTGCACTCACATGGGCAAAAGAAGATCAAAGTTTCAAGAACTAATGGGGAAGTTTTTCGCATCTCCATTTGTAAATCCCAGTCACTCAATATGTTAATTTGGATGTTCCAAGGGACCTTACAAATCGATTGATCGCTTATCTATAAAATATTGTGTACCTCCAATTCAATTGGTGTATTACGAAATGTTGAACAAACATGGTTATCCTTGTTCTAATAGGAAATGCATCTTCATCATGCATATTGCATTAACATAGGTCATATCAAAAATTCATTGTCTCCACATGCATATCTATAGATCATCATGTCATATAGGTCTGCATACTAGGGGCATAACTGAAAAAAAAATCCAAAAAATCATAAAAGTCCTAAAAAAAATAAATCAAAAACTCACTGAATCAAAAAAACCAAAAAATCAAAGCAAGAAAGCATAGATCATCCTTCAAACCAAATCAACAATAGACAAACGTCTGCAATCAAAATTATCACATGTCTTGTTAACCAATCTATCAAACATCAACATGTCTTATGCAAGGAAGGTTACACTTGAAACCAGACAGATTAGTCTTATACGAGGTACATACTCTTTGAAACCAGACATTCCTATCAATGATCACGCAAATCAAAACAATGACATAGATCAGTATGGTTCTTGGATTTTGTCCAGGTTGGTCTTATCTCTTGTACTAAAGTCCTGCATCTTTGCTTTCGCTTGTACATATCTTTTAGTCACTTTTGTGACATCCTAGTTCTTTTGGAACCCTCATGGCTTGAAACTGATTAATGTCCTAGTCTTAGGGTAATCGACTGATCAATTTACATGTCCTAAGTAGTTCAACCAAGTCATCTTTATGTCGGTAGCACCAATTCATCCACTCTGAGTTAGTCACCTGTCTCCAAACTACTGAAGAGTTTTATCTCTGAGTAAACAAGCAAAACAAGACTACTGAAAACAATCACTAAACTGTTTGAGATATGATTGAAATTTTCTTTGTGTGTTGTCTTTTAAATTGGTTTTTGATTATTATTCCCTCTGAGTAACTTGAGGAAGTTTGTCTTGACTAAGAGGAGCAAGGATTGGGGGCATAATACTTTTCTTTATTTTCTACTTGTAGGAATGATTCAAATAATCTGGAAACGTCTAATCATCTAGGTGTCTATGATAAGTGCCTTCACATCAAGGTGAAATCGCCACACATACCTCGACTCCGCTTATTTGTATGCTACAAGGAGGTTGGAGTCATTTCTTTGTCTGTTTTGAGGGAATTTCTTTAATCTGCAATCTGGATGCATGCGTAATCTGTCCAAGGATATGAACAATAAAAGGGTCATTGTGGAAAAGATAATCAATAGTTGCATATGAAAAGAAAGGAACTCTATTTTGCCTGTTGTGTTTGTAAAACGCTCATTAATGAAAATTAAGCACACCAAATCCAGTGACTAAGTTTAAGTTGCATTCATTCTAAATTTTATGCATTTCAAGTGACTTCAGCATGATAACACTGATCTCTTTATCTTTTGAATGAGAGTCTGAAGCAATCGTCATTTCTCAGCTAAGTGGTCTCTTTTTCATCATTGTTTCTCCAATCGAGTACTTATGTATTGAGATGTTAGCTGCATACATGACCATCTTATATAGATCCATACATTTCATTATATATTTGTTTGCACTCATATTATTGCATAAAAATAAATATTTGCATTAGTCGTTACTCATTTTTATCATTTATTTGCATATGAAAAAGAAATTAAAAAAAAAAACATCCATATTCATCTCAATTACATTCATCCATACTGAAAAGATATGCATACATATAGAATAAAGCATATAAAAAGACATCTCATAATCAATCAACACAAGTACGATGAAATCAAATCAAGAGCTTGTATATCTCGTCATAATCTCAATGTTTAAGAGTACAAATGATATCAACTGTCATATACAATGTATCATCAGAGAAAGAATCGTATAGGCTACAAAAATGAGGTATATAACAAAATCTAGGAGATATAACAAATCTAGCTCTCTGCCTCTCCCTCGTCGCTAGGTGGAGGAGGTGGTGCCTACTAACCGATGTCCTGTTTGGGTGCCCTAACTCACTCAAATCGAGCCATATACTGAGAATACAGAACAATCTATTGTGCTACTGGGACTGCTACACTATAAGCTGCAACGTAATAAGCTGCATGTCTCATCTGATGCAAAACCCCTCGCTAAAGAGCATCTCTCTCTTCTCTCACCTCTACAAGTTGTCGATTTCGCTCTGCTCTAATCTTAATGACCTGTCGGTCTCCCTCTGCCAATTGCATATGTGCCAAACTATGACTACAAACCTGTCACCCTCGCCCTCAAAGACCCTACTATGTCTGGTACTGTCTGCTCTCTCCCCCTCTTTGCCTCCCTGCTCATCCCTCCACTACCTAACCTACCTAGGAGCCGCTCTCTCCTCCTCACCTCCAACCTCTATTTCCCTAGAACCGCCAGCCTCAACCCCAATAGCTGCTAAGGATCCACCCTCCCCTCTCTATCATTTTCGACCTCCCACTAGTACCCTATTACTACTAGCACCATGATCACCTCTTGTCTGTCTAGGTACATCCGCTCCTTTTCCCTATACTTGAACTCATCCTTGTACCTAACCTGGTACCTGTTCCTCCTCAAACTCCTCTATAAGAGGTGTATGCTCTCTAGGATCTGTAAATCAAGGAAATGGGTGTCTCTGAAATGAATCTCTATATTGGGGAAATACTCCTGCATCTACCACATCCTCTAAGTAATCTCATCTCTATGGCTGTAAACCCGCCAACTCCTGCATACTCAACACATATGACAGTCTCGGTGCCCATCCACGTCTCTCCTCCTCCCCATATCTAGCATATGATGTGAACTCCTCAGATATACTCTATGGTCTCCCATACAATCTCAAAACCCTAGATACTACAAATCACTCAATAATAGAAACCAATCTGCCAATCAGAGGTCTAGTCATGAACATATCTCTCCTTTGTGCCCTCCAATCATCCCACAGCTCTAGATCCCTATACGGTCTCCATACTACGGTGATCAAATCATCCAACTGCCTCCTCCAAAAGTCAGTCTTGCCTAGGTGGGGTTGTGTAACATAACCTGAGTAACATCATACAATAGGCTGGTGCGCCTCCCGCAAATCATTTATAATAGGTATGCATACAGGGATATGCGCCCATGCCCATATATGTAAAACTAACACACCTGTTGCCATGCTCTTCCCCTCCCGATAGATAATCTCTCGCATCTCATGGTACATATGGGTGAATAAGAATGATCCCCACCCTAATCTAACTGGATGAGTCAACAACCTCTCATGCATCCTATCCCAACCACATAGAAATCCCTGTTGTCCTCTATTAGGCATCACAAAACAACCAATCATACCAACCAAAATGTAAGCCAGAGGGTACTCTATACCATACCTACTCATAAAATCATCCCAAGTGATAGCGCGATCAAGGATAGTCTCATCATGGAATATCCATCTAAGATGAAAAATACTCGGTCATGGAGTAGAATCATAATCTACCTTATCTCCCGCAAACGGAATCCTCGATATCCTGTATATATCCTCTTGCATGCTGGTCATCTCTCCAACTGGCAAATGAAAAGTGTTATGCTCAAAATGGAAATGCTCAACTAATGCGGTCAACATATCGTGATTCACATGGATATCGGGCATCTATAACAAAAATCCAAATCCACACAACCCTATATGACCTCTCTGTGCATCTGATAAATCATGCACTAGTCTCATCGTTAGCGGATATGTACACCGAAACTAAATCTGCAAAATCGAACACACAAATCGTCAGTACGTGATCAAATTTCCATTAAGAATTTGATAAACATGCTGAAGAATCCAAATATACAACATTCAAAATCAAAAAATGTTGTTTAGACCTTAAAAACTACTTGTTATTTTTGATACGAGTTTCCACAGACAAGCAGAAACTCATATGAGCAAATATTACGAGTTGAACGATTAAGCAGACCCAAGCAACAATTTACTACATTTCGCACAACTAAATGGTCTCTTATGAACATACTCGTATGAAAGAAGGGTGAACACCAGATGACAAACCCTACATGCCCATACGATAAAACAAAAAATTCCAGAAACTCGTATGAGAAACAGGTATACACCGCACGACAAACACGACTTCAAACAAATTTCAAAATGCAAAAACTCAACAAAAATTCAAAAAATGAGAAATGCAAAGGCTAAAGATCGATTACTTACTGTTGGGGTGTAGTTCCGCGGTTAATTATGTCATCTTTGGCGCTCGAATCGATGCTCTTGAGTCGAAATTGCCATATTTCTTTGCAGGAGGTTTTTCAAATTTCTAACTTTGAGAGGTAAAAATGAATTGACAATGACACATTGAACCCCTTATATAGCCCAAACCCTAATTTCCAAACTTACTCCGATGAACATAAAATTTGTACCCTAAGCTAAATCGACTATCCTGAGTCCATTTTCGGGATCGAAATCAAATCCGACGTCCATTTTCAAGATCAAAATCAAAATCTGACATCCATTTTCTAATCAAAATTTCACAACATTGACCACTTAGCACTTTTATCCTCAAGTAAATTTTTTCATCATTTTGCGCTCAATTCAACTATTATCTCTGATCTAAAATTAATTCTTACATCAATATTTGTGCTCAAAATTATCATCACTACATCTTTTTATCGTTTCAAAATTGCCTAAAATCGGTGTACCCTCGTTATCTTTCGATTTCGCTCCCAAGGGGGCATACTCATAACATCTTTTCAATGATTATCATTATTCAAAAGTCGAGAAATTTTTCAAATCTTCATCTAAAGTCAAGCAAAAAATATTTTCAAACAAATAAAATCAATTAAACCTTGTTACTAGGGGCATCTTAACTAAATCAAGTTGTATTAAGTTAAGATTCTTCGATGTCAAATGAAGAAATCTCTAGGGGCATAACATTTTTTGTCCTTATCTAAATAAATCTTCAAATCGATGTTCAGTTTCATCACATCAAATCAAGCTGGGCATTCTCTCTTGCTAATTTATTCTTGTTCAATCAAGTTCGGAATCAGTTTGATCTCTCGGTCAGTCGATTCTTGTTCAATCAAGTTCGGAATCAATTTTATCTCTCGCTCAGTCGATTCTTGTTCAATCAAGTTCAGAATCAATTTTATCTCTTGCTCAGTCGATTCTTGTTCAATCAAGTTCAAACTCGATTTTATCCCTCGCTCAGTCGGTTCTTGTCCAATCAAGTTTGGAATCAGTTTTCGTCTCTTCGCTCAATCTAGTTCAATCAAGTTCTAGATCGATGATCATTTATTGATCCATCAAGTTCAAGAATGGTATCTTGCTCTTTGTCGGTCCTAGTTCAATCAAGTTCAAGATCGGCATCGCTTTAATTCAATCTGTTGAGTTTTGTCGCTTCAAATCTAGCCGAACATCTCGCTCTTCATCGGTTTGTGACCCATCAAGTTCAGAACTAATTTCTATTTGACATCAACTATTCTTTGAACCAACGCGTTGCTCGTACATTAATTCAAAGCGGAGCAAATGTAATACCCTAAAAATGGTCACCTAAACCATAGGCCCCTAATCTCGACAACGTCACCAAGGTCCTAACCAAAAGGCAATTAAATCAACCTTGAGCACCTAATTAATTAATTCTTCAATCATTAATGTTACATGGCAAATAAATCACTTTATATTAATTAAATATTTAATTAATTAATTAAATCATTCCAAGTAAATCATTTTGATCAATTATCCTATTTATTTAATTAAATATCCTAGCATATTTAATTAATAAATAAATTTACCATTTAATCATAAAAAAGGAATTAATTTACAAAAAGAGATTAATCACAAAAAGAGGAATTAATTTACAAAAAGAGATTAATCACAAAAGGAGGAATTAATGTGTAAAAGAAAGAGTTAAATTGAAAAGAAAAGAAAAGAATTAAATTAAGAGAAGAAATCAAACTTAAGATATTTCTTCTTCTAAAATTGAGATAACTTGAGAAATCAAAAAAACAATTAAATTGAATTAATCTTTTTCTCTTAAAATTAAACTTAAAGCTTTTCTTGAGGAGAGAGGTTCAGTTATATTGGAAAGACTTTTTCTAAATAAAAATCTTGAGCAAATTAAAGAAAAGTGCATGGAATCACCTATTTTTATCTCAAGTGCATGGAATCGACTAAAAGCAAACTCAGACTTATAATCTGAATGCATTCAATCAAGCTATAATTGGAATCTATCTCAAGATTAACTTAACCTAATCTCTCAATTATTTCAATTATCTTGAAATGTGTTTTTTATTGAGGAATCTCAACCACTCATTTTTAATCAATCTTGACCGTTGGTCTCTCTTTTGAGTCTATAAATTCAGCCTTCATCTCTCATTCAAAACACCTTAGAGATTTATTGTTATTGTGTAGTTTTTGCTCTGGATTCATTGAAGATATTGTGCTTTGAGATTATTGCATCTTAGTTTATCTTTTTGCCTACTTAGTTTAATCGTTATTGCTTGCATTCATCTAGCTTAATCTTGCATCCATTTAGCTTATTCTTGTGCTCATATAGATTAAATCATTCGTCTTGGTGTAGTCTAGTCACTGGTATTGATTAGACAAATCTGAGAGCAAGTGTCTGCTCGCATCTTTTAGAAGCTTACAGACTTTATCCACTTTTCACAAACTTTATTGTTAACTTTTGAATATGCAAATAACACTGTTGAATATGAGGCCTTACTTTTAGGCTTACAAATAGCTATGAAACATGGGATTAAAGCGATAAGAATCTTTGGAGATTCTAAATTAGTGGTTTCACATATCAAATCTAAGTATTCTTCAAAGAACAAAAGACTTAAGTAGTACATACATGCAGTATGAGATTCAATTGAATTCTTTGATACATTTTCCATTGAGTGGTTAGACAGATCAAAGAACATAATGGTGGATTTCAAGGCTAATGTTGCTTTGAAATCCGATGATACTGCCTTAGCTGGGATTTCACAAGTGGAAGTAAAGTTAAGACAATCCATACCAGATAATATTTATAACTCACAATTATTTGAGGATGATGATGACATCCTTAAGTTTATCCAATGTATAGACCAATATGAATCTCAAGAGATTGACTTTAATGCATTTGTTGAAATGGTGGATGGCAAAGAGACAGTCTTTGGAAATGAATTAGTGCAAATAAAGACAAACAAAATACACAAAGGCTTGGTTCTGTTGGAGAGGGTGTTTGATGGTAGTGACAATCATATTCATAAGGAAACCATAGTACAAAAAGAGGACTTAGAAGAAGTGAACTTGGGGACTGAGACATCTCCCAAGATGGTTTATATTGAAAAAGGAATCAGTCCTAAGATTAGAACAATGCTTGTTACATTGTTGAGGAAGTATAAACATGTTTTTGCATGGTCTTATGATGACCTAAAGGCCTGCAGGGAGGATCTCTTCCAACCTGAGATCCCACTAAAACTAGATACAAATCCCTTCAGACAAAAGCAAAGGCCATTCAAGCCAACATTGGCTCCAACGATGCAGCAAGAATTAATGAAACTCAAAGATAGTGTAATAATCAAGCCAATCAGGTACTCCTCTTGGGTTTCAAACTTGGTGCTAGTGAGAAAGAAAAATGGAGACATCATATTGTGTGTTGACTTCATAAATATCAACGTGTCTTCATTAAAGGACAATTATCAACTCCCCAACATGGATGCAATACTTCAACAAGTTACTAGGTGTGAATTTTTATCAATGATAAATAGATTCTTAGGTTATAATCAAGTGAAGGTTAAAGAGTCAAATCAATAGAAGACATCCTTCACAACCCATTGGAAAACCTATGTCTATGTGAGAATTCCATTTGGACTAACAAATGTTGGATTAACATTCAAGAGGGAAATGGATGTTGCATTTGCAGACTTTATCAACTTGATCATGGTGGTATACTAAGATGAATTAACTGTTTACTCAAAAAAGGTTGAAGATCATTGTGCACATTTAAAAAAGGTATCTGTTAGAGCCTTAGAGTATGGTACATATCATTGAATCCAAAAAGTATCAATTTGTAGTAATAGAAGGAAAGTTGGTCATATTGTGTCTAAAGAAGGGGTAAGGATTGATCATGATAGAGTAGCTGCCATTGACAAAATCCCAACCCCTAAGACTGCAAAAGCTATTCAGTCCTTTTTTTGACCAGATTAACTTTGTGAGAAGATTTATTTCTAACTTTGCAAAAATAGTAAAACCTATTGCCAAAATGTTGAAAAAAGGAGCTAGAATTTCTTGGACTAATGAAGCATTAGAGGCTTTTGTGAACATTAAGAGAGAAATAAAAGAAGCTCTAGTACTGAAGTCACCTGATTTCAACAAGCCCTTCAGATTTTTTCCTTTGCTTCATTTCACACCATTGCTACAATTATGCTACAAGAGAATGATGAGGGTTTTGAATAGAATTAATAGAGATAAAGTATGATATCATAAAAAATAGGCCTATGGTTTAGTCAAAGCAGTGAAGGCTTTCAATCCATACCTAGTGGGTGCTAGGGTCATTGTATATGTATCCAATGTTGTCGTGAAGGATATATTTGTTCACACTGAAGTCACTGGCCGAAGATGCAGATGGATTAACAAGGTCCAGGAATTCAACATTAAATTTCAAATTACTAAGATGGTCAGTGGGTCAAGGATTAGCCTAGCTGATGGCTAAATCCAACTTAGATGTTGCTTAGGTAAACAATGTGGAAGCAAATGACAAACATGTAACTAGCATAGAAAGACA
The DNA here is from genome assembly GCF_030272615.1 of Cryptomeria japonica. Lineage (NCBI taxonomy): Eukaryota > Viridiplantae > Streptophyta > Pinopsida > Cupressales > Cupressaceae > Cryptomeria > Cryptomeria japonica. Next base: position 395,265,703 of record NC_081413.1, read on the forward strand.
ACCTTGGTATTCAAATATTGTCTACTTTTTGAAACACCTGAAATGCTTTGAGGATATGACAGATAATCAAAAGAGGACTTTAAATATACAACCTCAGAAGTATATATGTATTAAGGGTGACTTGTATTGGAAGAATAGGGATGGTGTACTCTTTTTTTGTCTAGATAAGTGTCAAGCTTATAGAGTGATGAAAGAGATGTATGAAGGAGTTTGTGGAGGACACTTCACAACAAAAAACATTTCCCATAGGATTCTTAGGGCAGGTTATTATTGGCCCACTCTTTTTACTCATGCTTATGCTTTTGTCTTGAAATGTGAACCATGCCATAGGTTTTCTACAAAACTAAAGTATGTTGTTCCATTACCCCTCGGAGCTTTACAGATCGAAGCTCCATTATATCAATGGGGGATTGATTTTATAGGTGAGATAAGTGAAAAATCTAGTGGTGGTCACAAGTGGATTTTAGTGGCAACAGACTGTTTCACTAAATGGATAGAGGTTATTCCAACTAACCAAGCCACAAGTAAATTTGTTATTAATTTCTTGCTTGACAACATTTTGACAAGATTTGGTGTGCCTGTCAAATTGGTTATGGATAATTCTATGTGCTTTAGATCTGATGAGTTTGAGGAGTTTTGTGAGTCCTATGGGATTATGATGTCTTACTCATCTCCATATCATCCCCAAGGGAATGGGCAGGCTAAATCCAATAGCAAAATCCTAACAAACATCATAAAGCAGATTTTGGAAAATAATAAAAGAGCCTGGGATTCAAAACTCAAGCTTACTTTGTGGGTTGATAGAGTGACCATGAAGAAAGTTACTGGTAAGTCTCCTATTGGGTTGGTTTATGGATCTCAAGCTAGACTTCCTATAAACAGTTTACTTCCATTGTACAAGTTCATTCAAGAGGAGGAAGACGGTATCCTGGAACCAATGGAGGAAAGAATAGTCCAACTTGTTGAATTGGATGAGGTGAGGAATGAAGCACAGAAGAGAAACATGAAGATCCAACAACAAGCAAAATATCTATTTGTTAAGAAGGAAATTTAGTCCTGGTGTGGAATGCAAGAAATAAAGAGAAAGGCAAACATAGCAAGTTTGAATCAATGTGGCTTGGTCCTTTTGTGATTACAAAAAAGAATGGTGAAGGTTCATACTTTCTACAAAGTGTTAATGGAGAATCCATGGAGTTGCCAGTGCATGGATGGTTCTTGAAGAGCTTCTTTGCCTGATATCATTTGTTCCATATTTAATAAATTAGTGTACATGTTACACATAGGTGTGTGTCTTCTGTAAATAGGTGTCTCAATTACTTTTGGTCTGCCCCCAGAGATACGTGAGGCCTCGTGTTGGTCTACAATGAGTCGTCTCCAACCAGAGCCACTGTTAGTACTGCACTTTGCAAATGCCTTAGGGTTAGGGTTTAAGCTTTCCCTTGGTCCTGAAATCCATTTAAATATACCTTTTGCCAGACTTTTTTTTTTTGTGACTTGCTCATCCAATCTAATGTGTTTTAAGTGCCTTTCTCGAGGGTTTTATGTTGTTTGTTAACTAACCCCATGTTTTAATGACTTTATTCTAACCAATTATTGGTGTCCTTGTTCGATCCCAAGTATATCGCCCTTTTTGATATTTAATGTTTTATGCCTAGTGTTTGGCCCTGTCCCCATAGTAACCTAATAACATAACTTACAAGCACACGTTCTTAAGTTTTTTTAAGTCAGCTTGTGTTCTAATGTTTCCCGCAACTCGTTGAAGTGTCTTTCATGCCTTCCCAAGTTTCTGAGGTCCTATGTTTGCATTTGAGGAAACAACCTAACATTCATAAAAAGTAAGTCCAGACTTGGTGAAACCTTTCAAACATTTCATCGAGCTCCGACATGTTTTGTTTTGTAGGTAGTACCAACAGGTTGATACTTGTGCAGTCAATGAAAGCTTTCCCCTGTTTCAACAAGTCCCAAGGTTTTTATGGAAAGTGATGATGTCTTTATACTCGAAGCTCACTCAAGTTTACTATTTTCCTCAACAGTGTCTAAGGAAGCTAATGATAAGGAGGTACATGTGGCATACTTGGAACTTGACGATATCTTTTCCCTATTTCAATGAGTTTCTGAGGAGATGATCGGTATGTGTTTTCTTTGTAGTTGAAAAGTGTTTGAAGTGTTGACTTGAGACTCATTGAGAGCTTTCAAAGGGTTTCAAAAAGTGTTCATGAAAGAGATTTAGGAGACAGTGAAGCTTAAGAATTGTCCACGATGGCAGTTGATGTAAAACTAAAGGGAGTTGCTCAGAGCTCATTGAGGGGTTATTTCTGATTCAGCGAGCCTCCAAGTGTGGATTATAAAAGCACTTTTGTGGAGAAGACTAATGCAAGGTGAATGTTGAATTGATCAAGATTAATGTATCTCACTTGGTGAAGCCTCATGAGTTTCTCAACGAGATCAAGTTAGTAAATATACACTTAGTCAAAGAGGATTGGAATTTCGTCAACGACCATTGATTCTTTTTTTTATTGACGAGCAAGATTTAAACTTTTATTTCTGCATGTTTGCGCCATCAAAGCTCACACAAATTGCATTAATGGAGAAAAATACTGAGGAATAAAAGCAATTATTCATGTATTCTGACTCATTGTGAATAATTAAAGCAAAGTTAAAGGCGGGGAAAGGGAGACCAAGGCTTTCTGCAATCAAATGTAACCACTTTTAGGATATTCAACTAGCAAATTAAACCAATGAGTGTGCTTTTCGTAACTCTCTGTAACTGGTTTGTGGTTTTTCTAAAAGGAGTTAGGGTACAAGAAATTAAAACCCTAGGTTAGGGAATTCAAGCAAATTGAATAGGATCTTCTATAGAATCCACAAAATGTCAACTACGTCAAAAGCTTGAAAATCAAAAGAACCTAAAGCAAAAAGGCCAAAAAGGGAGAAGAATTTATATGATGATTTGATAGCTCAATTGTCTAAATCATCTTTTAGGCCAAAAATAAGAGCCAATGTCCCCAAGTTTTATGATAAATAATTCAATTGCAGAGATAATTATTCCAAGGTTAGGGGACGTAATATTTTCAAGTTTTTCTTTATGAAGTCTGAATCTAAGATACATGAGTGTAATCCATGGTGGTTAGGGCTTGATAGATTAGTTATCCCTAATTATTTTTTTGTCAATATAGAGTTGATTAAGGCCCTGGCAATATGTTATAATCTCACTAGTAGATACATTAAGTCCACAAATGATTATTTATTGAAAATTAATAGAGACAAAATAATAGAGGTTTTTATATGGAGGAATGTAGGGATTATATCGTGAAGATTGACCTTGCAAGCTTGAAGGCAAAATATGAGGCTACCAAAGGTATGTATATAAGGAAATGGTTTCCCATGCATAAGAAAAAGTATAGGGGTCAACTACAATAGTTTGAGAGAATGAAGAAGCCCCAATACAAAGTGGAATTGTTTTACAAGTACTATGAAATGTCCTACTATGTTGTAAGTCAAGTATTGGGGAGTGAAGGAGGCCCATATATGCAAGAAGAATTAACTATATTGACTTGTGATATCCAGAGTGCTACTGATTACAAAACATATGATTACCCTCAGTTTGTAGCAGAGGCAATTCATGATACCTTGGTTAAAATTCAACAAGATGACTCCAAGGTAAACTTTAAGTGGTATTCCTTGTGGATGCATATGATATTGTATCAAGGACAACAATTTAAAGCTTGGTACCTTGAGATTCATCTCAATGTTTTTGACCGCAATGGCAAAAAGAAACTAGTCCAATTGTGAACTTCAATTTGGGATTGTGGTAATGAGAATTCCCAAGCTTTAGTGTTTGACAAATGTTTTGTTAGGAGAATATATGATGTATGTGGTATTGAAATTCCAAGGTTGACAAGGCAAGTAATGAATTTATTGAGGCCAAAGAAAAAAGGAGAAGATCTCAAGGTTAGTATAGATCATAATTGGGTAGAGTGGTATGTGGTAGAGCAATACACTTATATTAGGGTATATGGATCCAATGGTCAACCTTATTTTTTACCCTCCATTGTGCATAATAGAATAGCTGCTCTAAAGATTATTTGGCAAATGTTTGACACATCTGCCCCTTTTAGGGCTTCTTCCAAGAGGTCATTTCTTCCAGAATGCCTAAATATTGGAGATTTTATGATTAATACCATTGAAGGATATGAGAAGGCTATTGAGTTGTTGAAATCCTTTCATTTACTAGTTAGACTAGAAGCAAGAAAGTTTGATCCAAAGGGGTACTATAATTATGCTAAGAAGCTTACTACTTTGGGAGATTAGGCTCGTGAGTTTGAGTTGAAGGAATTATTTATGAGAAACTGTTAGCCTTAGGAAGAAGTAAGAATAAGAATGTCTTTACTTTAAAGTTCAAAAGATTGAGAACAAGAGGAGAATTGATGACCCATCCTAATTGGGTATATTTCTAGATAAAGATGAAAAGGTCAGGAAGATGGAATTGTTCATACAAAATGTTAGTGTGTTGTTGGCAAATCAGTTTTTTGCCTCTCCTCCATCTCCAAGTCCTTCTATACTTAAAGTTGGAGGACCATTTGTGGTTGCACCTTTGATCCAAATGTCTCCAGACCCATCTACAAGTAGTGCAATATCTTGGGGTATTGGTGAAGGGTTAGGACAACAAGAGGAAGAGGAAGTGACACAATAAGTGAGATTGTAGCCTTATGAGCTGTAACAAGAAAATCATCAAGGATGAAATCAAGACTGTTGTATTGTATTTTAGCTTCTGACATTATGGGTGATGATCTTTCTAGTGTTGTGGAGGAGTCTAGAAGGAAAATGGCCATGATTGGGACAATAAAACACACATTTTTGGTCCTCATACCCAAGGAAAAGGAGATAAATAATGAGTGACTTTAGACCCATTACCCTCTACAATATTGTATATAAAGTGATCACCAAGATTATAAAAAATGAGTTAATGAATCTCTTATAGACTGTGATATCAGAGGAACAAAGTGGTTTCTCCCTAGGTAAATCAATAGTAGAAGGAATCATTGTTGTGCATGAGGCTATACATTCAACAAGGAATACAAGATCATCAAATATGATTCTCAAGTTGGATATTTTGAAGGTGTGCCACCTAGTGGACAAAATGTTTTTGGTTGAAGTATTGGGGAAATTTTGGTTAGATATAAGATGGATTAACTGGGTCAAGAGATGCATATCCACACCAAATTTTTCAATCCTACTGAATGGAGCATCACATGGATTCTTTCCCTCTTCCAAAGGATTGAGGCAAGGAGATACAATATCCACTTTTCTTTTTCATTATTATGGCTGAGGCATTGGGAAAAGGAATTAACTAGTTAAAGGAGGAGGGAAGGTGGAGAAGAATAGATGTTGCCAATGGTTTGGATCTTGTCACGCACCATAAATTTGCAAATGATACCATTCTTTTCAGAGAAGAAAGTTGAACTAAGGCAAGGGTCATTAGGTACTTCTTCGATAAGTATTGCAAATCTTTGGGGTAGAGTGACAAATAACTTAATTTAGAGTTCTTATTTCTCAACACAAGGCTTGGTATACAAAGAAATATTGTGAGAATCCTAAATCTTCGAATTACATCCCTCCTAGGCAAGTTATTGGGGATGCCTTTGTTTATTGGGGTTAATAAAAAATTGCTTTCCAGAAAATGTAATTAATAGTTACAAAAACAAGATGGACACAAGGAAAGACAAATGACTCACTTTTGTGGGAAGATTGCCAATGGTCAAGGCAGTTCTTCCACAATCTTATTCAAAGTCATGTCTAAAAATACCAAAGGTCATGGATGACACCCTAAAAATAGATCACAAGAAGATTCTTTTGGAGAGGTATGAAAGATCAAAATGAATTCTCACTCATAGCATGGGACAAGATCTACACCCCAAAGGAGGCAGGGAGAGTTGGCATCGAGCAACTATCCCCAATGAATCTAGCAAAGGGTGCAAAATTGGTATGAAATTTGTACACAATAGGGAACCAAAAATGGGTTAAGGTTATAAGAAGGAAGTATCTTTTTTCGATGAACCAACTCCCTCCACACAATCAATGCCCCGGAGGACCAAAAGGAGGCTTTGCAAAACTTGTTTTAGAGTAGACACTTCTCACCATTAGATGAAGAAGACACCATAAGATGGTGTGGATCAAAAGAAAGAGAATATAAAGTCAAGATTGAGTATAAGGTGAAAGAAGCTAAAATTGCCAAACATGATTGGCTTGTTAAGTTATTATGGAGTAAGCATTGCCTACCCAAAGTCATTGTGTTTGCATGGATGGTGGTCTAGAGGAGAATTTTAATAGAAGATCGACTGCAAAAAATGGGAATTTAGGGGCCTCACAAATGCATCCTTTGCAAAGAATAGAATGAAATGGCTAATCATTGATTAATAGTACACCCATATGTAGGCTCTTATTGACACTTCTTCATGAATAAGGTAAACCTTCAATGCCCACTCCCTCAAGACATGGGGGACTAGTTTAAAATGTGGCTGGAAGGTAAGAAGAAAGCACTTTTTGATAGTTCATGGCATGTCATTCCATCTACTATCATATGGGAACTATGGAAGAAGAGGAATCACGTGATCTTTCAAGGTAATTCAATGGATCGAGATAAATTATGTGATAAGATAGAAGACCAAATCACAAAATTGGTCAAAATGACAGTCAAAAAATATATTTGAAAAACAACATTTTCACAAACTAGGACGATGAAGTGCTTAAGTATTTTTGCAGGCTAAAAGTCTCCATCATTAATGGGGCTGGGAAGTTTGATCTTCCTGACAATCCAATGAATTCCATTTAATGGACAATCCCCCAAACTTGGAGGGATAAATGTTAATTTTGACAGTGCATCAATGGGCAATTTGAGCCCAAGTGGCGCTAAATGTGTGGCCAGAGACTACGAAGGACGAATATTGGGGGGCATATAATAATCACTTGGGGCAACCACCAATAACATGGTAGAATTTTGTATGACTCTACTTGGCCTTGAGGCAAGGGAAGAATCAAATGCAAAACAAATGCACCTTGAGTTTGATTCATTAATCACAATCAACACTATTTGGCAAAATACCACCCCAAATTGGAAGCTTAATAGATGGTTGGTGCCAATCAAAATATTGATAGGGAGGTTCTTGGATTTTAAAATAATGCATATATTTAGAGAAGGGAATACCTTAGAGATGGGTGAGAAATCGTGAGGTGGTGGCGGAGGAGACCTAATAATTTTAGTGATCCTACCAAGGATGGGGTGATGATGATGTGAGAAATCATAAGGAGGAGATTATTTCGAGCCTTGGTTCAGATATTGAGAATGTGGGCATGGTGACATGTGCAGTGGATAACAATTGAAGTGATGTGGCACCAAATTTCCAGCATCCACATGCTACATATACTGGGAGAAGTGTGCAGACAAGTTGGATGCTAACCTCCCGAATTGCGTGTAAGAATGGTTAAGATAGAAAGGGTGATCAAGATGATTAATGTGAAAGGTAGTGCAATATCATGATATTGACACAAGGAAAATGACTATAAAAGGAGTGGGGGTGGTGGCTTATGTGTCACATTGTTGTGCCATTTTCTAAGAGTATAAGAAATGAGTTACGGACATGCCAATACTATTAAAGTCCATAGAGCAGAATATATCTTTCTTGAGGGAGATCTCTACTAAAAGACTAGTGGTTATACTCACCACAGGCCATCCCCTAGTTATTCACGCGGTCAAGGCCATACTAGGGAAGGAATTACTCATGGCTTACCATTAATATAGGATGAACACAAATGTGTATGTTATGTTCTTAGTCATTGTCCTAACTGCAAGCGAGATGAAGGCTAGTGCTAAGGCATTACGTCAGAAGGTGATAAAGCATGCCTTTTGGGGGGAAATTGATGTTGTTTTGGATAATAGGGATGAGAATCTATGCATATTGTTTCCCCATAACTATTATATGTGGCATGGTCATGGTGGTATGGTGAGGAAATCTCCCCTCATCCAGATATTGGAACTTGATGTTCTGAAAGGGCATGGGATGGAGGTAGGCAGAAGCATTATCTTTCTATAGAGGTTGTTGAGGATGTTCATGGTCATGAAGGATAGGTGGATTAAGGATGCATGGTGTAGGAGGGTTTTCTGAAGGAGGATAAACAACAGCTGGACATGGAGCTGAATTTGGGGACTGCTATAGAAGAAGACGAATGGGTAGAGAATGATATGTGTGACCCCCTGGAGATGGCTAATGCTGCGACCCATGATGCATGTGGGCCTAAGTATTTGGTGGTGATCGGAGCTATGAAAGTTAACAAGATGAAAGATGATGAATAGCAAACCAAGTTATGGCAACCTGGTTTTTTGGCATTTTCTACCCCAATTTTGAATTTTGGTTTTCATTAGTGTATGATAAGAAAGTTTAAAGTTGTTAGCTAGTATGTTGTTATCGTCACCATTTTGATATACAGTGGTTGGTTATAAATGTATATATGCCTCTGATTTTGAGACATGGAGGCAAGTTTTGGGGATGGGTATAGTTTTTGCAGGATGTGGTCATTCTAGGGTATAAATCTGTGTATATTGTCTAGTATATGTCATGATGGTGAACTCTATTGTATGAAATTTTTTCTTAGTAATATACGAGTGTTGCCCCTTGCAATTATTTATCTACTAAAAATATATCTTTAAAGATATACCAAATATTTTAGCTGATTTAACATTCTATATGCATGAATTTTTAGCCTTGATATTTTACTAGCATAGGTCCCATGAAAAAACAAATCACATAGACCACTTGGGTACTCCAACATTGCCATGAACTAACATATAGTACCCTATAATTTATTTATTATCAAGATCAATCATATTTCAAGGAGAATTATAGTGATCTTCATTCTATTTGAGTTGCATGTGCCACAATGACCACTAATAGGAGTGGACTTAGGAGGGTCTAATCAAGTTGGACCATTCAAATCCATCATCTAGAAAGTATAAGAGGGTTATCAAACTTGTATCCCTTGAAGATAAATGTCACCAATCTATTGAATTGAGTCAATGTGGAAATATAAGGAGTTATAAAGGGAAAGCTAATGAAAAGGAGGACACACATTACATCCACAATCCACAAGTTTAGATTCAAATAGGTCATATCCTAATTGCACTACCTCCACCTCCACCTCCACCAATATTCTTCTTTAATACATACAACTCAACTCTTGTCATTCTTGGCAATGGACATAAGATGCCCAAAAATATTTAAAAAAATTGTGCTAAATTCATTTATGGGTAAGGGAAGAGCACTAAATAACATATTGTGTCTTTTAAAGATATAACTATCAGGGATTACATTGATCACGAGGATTTGGTGAACATATTATTCTCTTTTCTTTAAGAGATTTTATATATAGCTAGTATTTGAGTTTGTCTAATAGTTTTATTTCTACTTGACGACTTTTGGAGGATGTTTTTTAAATTAATTTAAGGTTTATACTAACCTATTTTTATCTCGTACCATCAATTTATTTCATACAAGAGGGAATCTAATGAACCCATAGGCCTATTCAACACCAGGTTACATAAATTGTACAAGAGTCTAGCACATCTATATTAAATTAATGAAGTTGCTACTCTCCAAACATACCTCAAGGCATCAAACCCTTTAAATGGATTTTTTATGAGAACTTAAGAAAATATGAATACTCTAACTATTATTTATACACAAGTAGTGAGATAGTAGCATCAACAGATCCTTGACAAGTGGATCTACAAGGGTTTTACCCTTTGTGGGATGTATAGGGACTGTTAACCAAATCCTTGCCTTGAAGAATGCACACACAAGTCATATTCATTTGTTGAATCATATACTAGACATTGTTCCATAGGAGAGAAAACATTTCACAAATTAACAACTCCTATTCAAGGTAGGTTCAAAATGATCCTATTGTTTAAAACTTGTTGCACCCTTTAGGTTGCTCATAATTTGAACAAACTACAACAAGCTAGATTCCTACCACTAACATATAAAAAACAAATCAAACTAGTACAACATCAAGTAGTGTATGGTCAACACCTTGTCAAATTTCACAATTAATATTAGAGATTGAGGCATTGAAGAATATGATTGCTTAAGTTACTAATGAGCTTACAAGAACAAAGTTCAATCCTCCTCTAAGATGAAATAATAGTCAAGTAATTCCTATAACAAAAAAAAATCATAAATATAATAACTCAAAATTAGAATTTCTAAAATAAGGATATTTCAAAAATAAATACATAATAGACAATGGAACACTAGGCCTAGTAACGAGGGCATTCATAGCCTTGTAGATAATGTAAACATGACCTCAATAAGTTAGATAAATTTAGTCAATTTTGCATACCCAGTTCTATTAATTGGTGTAGACAAATCCTAGTGCCAACAATAATCTGGCTACTCGTAGAGGTACTTCCAAGGAAACATACAAACAAGGTGCTTCTACATCCACTAGGCCCTAGTGGAACATGGTTATTATTTGATTGAATATATAAAGAAAACCATCAAATGGTCATTACCAATCCATGAGTTAAAACCACCTAACAAATTGATACCTAAACTATCTTGCAATCATTGATGACTTATGATGTGTCATAACACACACCATAAGTTGGTGAATAGGTGTAACTCCCCTTTATAGCTCTTTTATGTGTTTAACAAGTTTTTGCATTTCTTATCTTGTGTAAACTTTCAGAGGCCATAACTTTTGATCTGATGGGTGAATTGAACTCTTTTTTTACATTGAAGAGATAAAGAAATCTATACAATAGACACCCTTGTATATGGAATTGAATACCCGAGAATGTTTATTTTGGCCAAAAAATAACTTTGTGATCCATAAATTGAGTTTTTATAATGTAATCCAAAAATCATACTTTTTGTAACCTTAGTGTTAGGAGTGAGGTCGAGACACCTTTCCCAAAAATTGGTTTATTCATTCACCTTGATTATTCATTCATTATTGGGAAAATAGATGTTGTACACCTTGCATAAGAATGATTATAATTATAATATTTTATTTATTACGTGAGTTGCATATGAATGTGTAAAGTGTAGAGATTCTCATGGAATATTCTCGGGGCCACTTAATGAGTTGTATTGTAACTTTGAGATATATTATATTGTATTTATTTAATATTGAGGAAAGTGAATTAACAAAGTACCCAATATTAGATGTAGTGTTAATGGGTAGGTAGCCCATGGCATTAGCACATGGTTTTGATGTAATACCACTTGGTGGTTTTGTGGGAGCTTGTGTCTATAAAAGAAACCACAAGGGTAGTTGTTTAGGTTAGTTAGGTTAGCATTTGTGGAGGTTGGAAGGATGGCATGGGATGTGTGGTTACATGCTTTGTTCACATGGAATGCTTGTTTATGGTTGTAGTTTTAAAGGATTTCATGGATGTATTGTAATGTTGCATTGTTGATTAATTCATGAATGATGGATGCTTTTGGATGATAGGTTTTTCCCTCATGAGGGTTTTCCTAGGGTATGTCTCATGTCACATTTTCATGGGTATGTTGTCTCTTCTTTACATGTGGATTCTAAGTATTTATTTGCTTGATTTCTCAATTGAGTTATGTGGAAATTGCCATTTATATGACTACAAGTTTCCTTTCACTTGGTATTAAAGCTATGGTTTTGGTAGTATAACTCTGGGAGTTGAATCAATAGAACACATGTAAGAATGAAAGACAAGGTAAGATATGAGAGTTTGTTGAAGGTTTTGGGGTTGCAAATTTGTGGGCGTTTTTGTAGATCTAGGTTAATAAAAAATTATTTGAAAATGAGTTTCTGGATGGATGTTCATTATGGTGGTTTTTGGGGTGAGGTTTTGTATTTGATATCATGGGACAAAACAAACCCCATGGTTGCCTTTAGGGAGGTTGGGAGATGAATTTTGATATATAATTTGCCCCATTTTGGTATCGATGGACTAAGTTAATTTTTTTTTAGGTGGTACAATCGTACCACTTATGCAGGTCATCATAAAAAAATAAAAATCATACATTTATAATTGAATAAAAATAAATAGAAATGGGGTCAATTTTGGAAAGTTAAAAAAAAAAAATTAGAGGGGGGGACAAGCATACCTCCCCCCTCCCTTGTCGACCCCAAATTGTTGTCCGCATGGACTAATAATCCCAGTGTGGGTGTTAGTCTATGGACTGATAGTCCCGCAAGGTTGTAAGCCTCGACGAGAGCCTCACAAGGTCCTTGTCCCATGGGGAGATCCCTGGGTGAGGTAACCCCATGGGGCCCACTCGCTCTTGTGGGGTGCGGGTCACGACCCCCTACGAGTTAAAACAAAAAAAAAAATCTCATTAAAAATTAAAATTGTTTATAAAATTTTTCAATTAAAAACTTCAAAAATATTAAATTTATCCGCCCAATACAAATTTTATATATGAAATTTATTATTCAATGGGGTACAGGTCAGGGGCCAACTCAGATGATTTATTGTTTCTACTAAAAAATTGGAAAATTGATAATTTGTCATATTGGAGAATTATTTTTTAGGGTCCATATATTTGCACATGTAGCCTAATAGATAATATTTTTCCATTGGAGCATAACTTGGGCATATGGTGTTGGATTTTTGACTTCTTATAGTTGTTAGAAAGGTGACTCGGAGCAATATATTGTGGTGTAATTAGTTTTTTTAGATTTTGTTGTTTGGGTAGTGAAATGTTAGTTGGAAGTCATAGGTACTATTATGACTTCGAGAGGTCATAACTTGAGCATATAGAGTCATATTTTAGACTTTAAATAGTCGAACGAAAAGCTTGTTGATAGCACTATATTGTGGACTAGGTTTGATATGATTTATTTGGTGATAAGTTGATCTAAGTTGTTTATGGGTTCTTTTGACCATGGTGATATTATGAGTTTATGACATGTTAAATATTAGAGATTTGGAGTTTATGTCATTGTATACTCACTGCTATATCTTATATTACTCTCATGTTGGTAGGGTTATCGTTTTTGGTTTGGGTATGTATGTTGCATTGTTGGGTCTAAAAATTATGTAGTGTTGTCGGTAGCCTATACTTATAGGATTTCATATAAGGCTTGGATATGGGTTGTTTATGTCCATAGACCTTTCATTGTTGATGTATATTCAAATCGATGACTTGGTTTAGTCACTTGGTTCATTGATTTTGTTGTCATGTTGAGGAGGAGAGATGGTGTTACCAGGCATAGTCATGGTGGAGGACCTATGTTGATGACTATGTTACGCTTATCATGATGTAATGGATGTTCCTTATGCTTGGGGACTTTGGCATGACATGATTGGATTCCTAATTGGTTATGGTGATGCATCTTCTTGTTTAGGGATCATGGTTATTTTGGCTTTTGGGAGCTCATGATATGCATTATTGCATTCTTTGATTGTATGATGGCTTTGATTGATTCTCATTTAGTAGATGGTTTTGTTATGATGTGATGGATAGCTTGATTACGCTTTCAGTGGGAGCTTTTTGATAGTGATGATGTGGCAGTGTAGGATTCGTTCCTGATGATTTGTTTGATGGTTTTGTATCTTCTTGGCTTGAAGATCTGGTTTACGTGATGTTATTGATATTTCATTTGCATGTGTGTAGACCTAGATGGTCTTCAATTAGGAGATCATTATCACAATGCTATGGACTACTCGGTATCACAGTTCAATGGAAGCTTGTGGCCATGATGTGTATTAACCATTGAATGGTAGATGATCTTCCTTAGTGTTACATTGGAGGATGCCTTAGATCTTTTTGTTGCAAAAGGTTCTTTCACATTTGTAGGTTCACTTGTAGGAGATGGTGATCTTCATGATATTTTAGGATGTGGACATCTTAGAGGATTCATGGAGTCCTTGGTTGAGGTGTGATTTATACCTTCATTTGACATGTTATCTTTGTTTGATAGGATGGTTTGCTATTATGAACCCAAGAACACTAAGAGGGGGGGGAATCAGTGTTCTCCCGGTAACACAAGATTTTAACCTTTTATAACATACACATATAAACCAATAAATGAAGAAACATATAACATGAAGTAAATAAACTAGCCACATGAATGAACACCATAACACACTGAATTTATATGTGGAAAACCTCAAAGAGGAAAAAACCACGGTGGGATTTGTGACCCACAATATCAATTCACTGGCCATATGAAAGATATTACATAGAATGGGGGCCTGCACATGTAGGAAGGCACACTGCTCAACACAAAAGATTCTCACTGACTACAAGCTTCTACTAAGATAAAATAGTACTGACGAACTCACAAAATGCATTTGCAATGCCAAAAAGAGTTCCAGTTAAAGCTTTGTTTTGTATCGGTTCATAAACCCTAAACCTTCTACCGATATCTTCTCTTCCTCCAAGAATGCTTTACAAACTATCTACTGATCATAGCATGATATTACATTTGCATACAAAATAACCTTCATACATATCCTTCACATCACACAGTTCTGCTACCATGTCATATACATTGTCCTATTGTCTCTTCATCAAAATGACCTAACAGACTGACTTATATACCCTTACAAACAATATGCCTTATGTCGGCTTACAATACAAAATATATTCTATGTCGGCCTTACACAATAATTACAAAATGATTTTACAATAAAACCTTTCAAATCCAAACTAATGTCGGCTTCACTGAAATGCTGGATGTCGATGCTAGTGATGACCCTGAATACTCAATGTCGGTATCCGTCGGTGTATACCTCCAAATGCTGGTATATGCCTTCAATATAATCTTGTTGCCATCAATGACAACATATGATTCCAATGAGTGTCAATTGCCAACAATATCCCCCTTTGGCATTGATGGCAACACTCATATGAAAAATGGATTCCCTGCCGGTTCAATTGAAAAATGAATCATGCTCCCCCTGAATTGATTGACCCTGTTAGCAATATAATCTGCCTATCCTCCCTTTAGGATTACATACATATTTTTCACATACATATACTCCCCCTTTGGCATCAATGCCAAAGACCGGTGAAAGAATTGAAAGAACAATTACAGATACTTTACCAGAGCTTGACCAATCTCAAAATTTTCTGGTAAGCTTTCTCTAGCAACTGTACATAGGTATCCCAGCCAGTTTTGAGTGTTCCAGATATGGCTACAAGTCCACTCAGTAAATGTGCTAGTTTTTCTTTCTCAATGACTTCTGTCGGTGTGGGATTTGCAAGCATATCCATACATTCCCTCTTATGTACACCAAGTGAATCCAATCTTGGACTCACCAAACCTCTAAGACTCCTTGCTCTCCGAATGATCTTGTCTCTTTCCTTTTCAAAAGCAAAAACTTGGTTCTCCAAAGTCAAAATTTGTCCATCAATGGAAGTTGTAATTGAAGTCTGTCCATCAAAAGAATTAACAATATTAGCTATCTTTTCATGTAATTCCTTTAACCTCTGATCTACATTAGCTGTAAGAATTTTTATATTACAACAAACCCTATAGATGTTAGTACACTGTTTCAACAAATTTTCAATGAGTACAAGTTTATCTTCAACTTTTCTCTTCTTTGTCTCAATAATCTGGTCAAAAGTAGCTTTATTGGCCAGAGTAAATCTTTCAAGTGCCTTCTTGTCAGAAATCTCCTGCAATGATTGAAAGTTTTTAGATATATGCTCTGTTAGTGCCTTAAGCTTGCCAGAAGGGCTTGCTTCATTTTCAATCATACAATTAGGAATCAATTTATGCAAAACTATTATTGATTGATCTATTATTCCTTTGTCTGCAGAACCCCTCCTTCATTAGCTTTTGAGTAGCCATCATCATTAGCTCTGTGGGACTCATCTCTGTAATTGATTTCTTCTCAACTTGAGAAGTGTCAATTGCCAAAGGTTTTACTGGGGAAACTATTGCTGGTTCAGTCTCCTTTTCCTTATCTTCATTATCCTCTGCCGGTGAATCTCTTTTTTCCTCCTCTAATGCACCGGTGGCTTTGCCACTTGGTGCAGTATTAGTTACTACCGGTGGAGTATTATCCATAATATTATCTGTAACCTATACATTATCTATATTACCTTTCCCAGACTGTACAAATGTAGTCTCTGTTGGTTTAGTCTGTACACTCTCATCAGTTTTGGGTTTAATTGTCAGTTCACTCAAAATTTGAACTGAACTTTCCAAAATTCCTTTCGCTTTAGATTTGTCCAAAATGGTGGGAGCTATTGCCTTAGCAAATTCTTCTTGAGAGGTGAGAAAATTAGGATTCTTTTGGAAGAATTTTGTCCAACCATCTCTTGTCTCATTTACTATCTCATTGACTTTACCCATCATTAGGCCTATTTGTCGGGTTTTGCTGCTAAAGACTGTTCTATTAGCAACATCTATACATCTTTTCATTTCCTCATTATTTATAGAGCCACACATATTCAAAATTTCAACTTCTTTGATTTCTCTGTCCCTCCTGATTGCATCTAATCTCCTTGCATCTAACTTATTGTACAATGAGAAGGGAATTTCCTTCAAAAATCTCTACCAAAGCCTTCTTATATATGTCTAAATATAACAAAATTGCTTCTTCTATTTGATTTTGCTCATTATCTTCTAAATCTTCATAGAAATTTGACACATTCTTCAACATTCCATCTTTAATTATCTCATCAATCAATTCTGCACAAGTCATTGGGGGGATGATGGTAACATTACCAGATTCAATTGCTTCATCTATCACACTCTTTTTCTTCTTTCTGGGGGTTGCAGGAGCGGATGGAGCAGGTTGCCTCTTCTTTGCCAAAGGTGTGGGTGCAGTTGTTACCTTTCTAACTAGCTTCCTCCTTGGTTCCACCTTCTTCTCCTCTACCGGAGGCTTGTCAACTTTCTTCCTCTGTACCCTTCTGAATGCAAGAGGTTGATTATCCTCTAGATCAGAATCAAAAGTGATAGAAGAAATGAAAGTCTCAGGCTTCTTCACCTCAGGAGCACTAGCTGATGCCGATTGATCTATCGGGTTAGATCCAGAACCTAGTTTTGTATCTATCCTATGCATTACATCTTGAACAAATGCAAATATTTTGTCTATCTTATTTTTTCTTCTTTTCATGTTGAAACTAGTTTTAACTTCAAAAGCCTTCTCCTCTGCAGTGTCAAAGTGTTCAGCCTTATCATCCAAAGGAGCATCAATCAACATTTTAGCATATAATTCCAATATGTTGTCATCTAACTCATAACCCAATTCAGTGACCCATATAGTTCTAGGTTCCACTACTTCCATCAATGTCTCATTTGTTTTTACCATAAAGCAAATATCAGTGGAGTATTTCTCCACAATGTGTTTGGAAATTCTCTCCCTCAGTGTCATATTTTCTTGAAAAGTTTTGAAGTATCCCCATAGCTTCTCGTCCCTGTTACTACCAAGATCGATGATTGCTTCTTTGATCTGCATACCTGTCGGTATGTCATGAGCCCAACGCTTCTTTCCCAAACCCAGTAGCTCATTCATGAAGTATAACATCAAGCAGCCAATAAGATTGCCAAACCTGAAAGTTCCTTTCTTAACCCCTATGATCTTGTCAAGATTAATCATTAACTCACTCCTCAACCATTCACACAAATCATACTTTTCATTATTCTTTATCATTTGATAAGCAACATGGATGCAAGAACTCGCAACAGAGTTCAATCGACTTGATTGAGTTACCTTATAGCCGATTATCATGCTGGCAAATTTCACATCAGTGTCTTTGATGGTGTTGACCCTCATAGATCTTCCATCATGGGTTGCGCCAGTGAGCTTCTCAACCGCAGTGATGGAGATCTTATTTCTAAGTTCCTATCCAACTTTAGGTAAGCCGGTGACCGGTTGAATAGCTTCTTTGGTAATCATGTGGGACCAGTCCAGCTAGATGAATTCATTATGGACCTTGCTCAGAACATATCTGATCACTTCATCCTTGAATTCTGAAATATACAGGATTTTGATTAACCCTAGATCCTCAATGATTTGATATTCCGGTTTGATTGTACCAGAGCTGCCTAGTATCATAGATTGATACATCCCCTTGATTTCCTCAGGTCCTAAATCCTCCAAGGTGCAATGAATATAGGCCTTGACATCTTCTACATAAACCACACAATTAGGAACCCTCGAAAACGCGTCAGTAGAATCTTCCTTCATAGCGATTTTGGGAACTTCCTTGAAAACATGCCTATCCTTGACCTCAACAATGGTGGGATTCGCAATGAAAGTAGGAGCAAATGATGATCCGGATGCCATTTCAAAGAAATACCTGGATAATAGTCGTCGGTTGAAGGGTTTTGATTACTTCTCAGATGATTGCTGGAAATTCTTTGGAATGCCTTTGCTCACTCTTGATCACCTATGATTTGCCTTTGCTTCACTCTGGTTTTCTCGAGTGTTGGATGAGTGAAAATGAGCCCATTTTTCCTTTTTATCAATGATGCATAGCGATGTACCCTACCGAATGTTGGTTTCACAGTTTTATGTTGGATAAACTTCCATCAATGATTAATACCACTCTCCAGATCTCTTATGGGGAATATGCAAGATTTGCAATGAATTTGCCAACCCCGAAGGCGTATGCCTCAGTTACCAGTTGACTTTCCTGAAGGTGCAGGAATGCTCTGGTCTACCAGTGGAGTTATAGGTGCAGTTACAAGTGTAGTTGCATCTCCACTTGGTTCTTCAGATTTTCTAACCCATCTCTTGGTGTGATCTTGTTGTATTTCATCTACCTTCTGCTTTCCTTACTGATTTTCTTTATCATTGTTAACCGGTGTAGTCTTGCTTTTGCAGTACTTATCAATATGACCTATTTTGTTGCATGCATAACATGTAACATTGTTCTTTTGAATTGATTTGACATGTCTGGTGTCATTCCTTGACCTACATTGATTAGCCAAATGACCAAACTTTCCACATGCATGACATTTGACATTCATTCTACAATCTTCTGACTGATGACCATATTTCTTCCAATTTGTGCATTGAACGGGAACTGAATTGTAGTTTTGATTTGCTCTATTTCTACATTGTCCAGCCATATGCCCAAATTTATTACAAACAAAACATCTACCATTTAATTTGTAAGCATTAGATTGCCTTATCGGTTTCCTTTGGTTTGATGAGTTTTGCATACCGGTTGTCTGATCTTCATTTGCAGTACCAAAGCTTTCACCTTGTACAAATCGAAGTCCTCTAGAATCTTCACTCTGCCTTTGTCTTTTCAATGAATCATCCAACTGTGCAACACTAATCCTGAATTTTTCTGTATACTCACTTGTAGTAGTCAGATCATCTCTCAGAAGTTATTTGTCTTTCAAGCTCTTGTTCATTATTCCGGGAGTGTAGCAAATCAGTTCTCAATAGATTATTCTCATGAGTCAATCTGCCACATTCATCAAATTTGTTTTTTACAGATATAACAAGATTTTCTTCCTTCTTCTTTCTGTCCTCAATATCTTTTGATAACCTCATAGTCAGGTCTTGCATTTCATTCTTCATGAGCATGTTAGCTTGAACCAGCTTCTGACATTGTTCCTTAAGTGCATTTTTCTCTTCATCATCCTGGTTTTGCAAAAGTTCATTTCTCTTAGCTTGAGCTGATGATAACCTTTCTTGCAAAATAAGAATGAATTCATTAGCATAATTCAATTCATCTTGCAGTTTCAAGTTCTTCATCCTTTCAACATCATAGTCCTCAAGTGCCATCTCAAGTTGCTTCTCCATAGCCATGTTCAATTATTTCGGTTTTAGGATCTTCCTCAAGATGTTAAACTTCCTCTGAGGTACCAGGCTTTGGTACCAATTGTTGGAATACAATGAACACAATAACACTGAGAGGGGAGGGTGAATCAATGTTCTGCCGATAACACAAGATTTTAACCTTTTATAACATACACATATAAACCGGTAAATGAAGAAACATATAACATGAAGTAAATAAACCAACCACATGAATGGACACCATAACACACTAAATTTATATGTGGAAAACCTCAAAGAGGAAAAAACAAGATGGGATTTGTGACCTACAATATCAATTCACTGGCCATATGAAATATATAACATATAATGAGGGCCTACACATGTAGGAAGGCACACTGCCTAGAGAACACTGCTCAACACAAAAGAGTCTCACTGACTACAAGCTTTTGCTAAGATAAAATAGTACTGATGAACTCACAAAATGCATTTGCAATGCCAAAAAGAGTTCTGGTTAAAGCTATGTTCTGTACCGGGTCATAAACCCTAAACCTTCTACCGGTATCTCCTCTTACTCCAAGAATGCTTTACAAACTGTCTACTGATCATAGCATGATATTACATTTGCATACAAAATGACCTTCATACATATCCTTTGCATCACATAGTTCTGCTACCATGTCATATACATTGTCCTATTGTCTCTTCATCAAAATGACCTAATAGACTGACTTATATACCCTTACAAACAATATGCCTTATGTCGGATTACAATACAAAATATATTCAATGTCGGCCTTACACAATAATTACAAAATGATTTTACAATAAAACATTTCAGATCCAGACTAATGTCGGCTTCACTGAAATGCTGGATGTCGGTGCCGATGCCGGTTATGACCCTGAATACTCAATGTCGGTATCCGACCGTGTATGCCTCCAAATGTTGGTATATGCCTTCAATAGAATCTTGTTGCCATCAATGACAATATATGATTCCAATGAATGTCAATTGCCAATAGTTTAGAGTTTTGACATGTTATGGTTATTTGATATGTTCGTATGGAGCATGTTATCTCCTAGGAGGGGGTGGTTGGATCATGTTCTCGTGTTTATACATTGTTGATTTTGTTGTTGGATCTTGACATTGATCTTGGTTTGTTCTCTTGGTATTGGGTACATGATTATTTTCTTTTTTACCTCATGATGGTGCTATGTTACATTTGGAGTTTGGCATAGATTGATTGGTTACAAGTACTCATGGATACATGGAGACGTAGGTGATGATGGTATTCTCTTGTGACTAGAGACATGTGTTGAGATGGTTGATGATTTCAATAGGAAGACCAAGGAGAATTCACCTAGTATGGACTTGAGAAGAGATTGTTCTTAGTGTGAGTCGTGATGAATTGGATAGCTTGATGACCATTCTCTTTCTCACTCTTGATCTACTCAATATTTTACTACTTGAGAGGTTTTTCCCATTATTATTTTTAGGTGCATTATGTTTATGCTTATATTTCACGGATATGGATATTAAGCTATGGTTAGATGGTTAGTTCTAGAGGATTCAATTTGCGAGATGTTTGGCATTGATTATATCCTTTTGCATTGGAGTTATTATTATGAAGGCATTCATTGAATGTTAAGATTAGAAGATGGCATTGGGTTTATTCCCTTAGGATTGAGAATGGTATTGGTTTGAGCTTCTTGGTTACAAGAGGCTTACATCCATGTTGACTACATGATATATATGTTTGTTTGGTCCAAGGGATTGAATGGGTTTAGGTGTTGTTGCAGTTTTTCATTTGGGGTGTTATGGAGGAGATCATACTTGACACAATTGGCATTTAGAGGTGTATGTAGAAGAACATGCTACATGTTTTGATTTGTAGTATTTCTCTTTGGTATTGGTTATGTTCCTAGATGTTCAATTTCACATTATATTGGATTTGAGGTTGTTTGGAGCTTTGTGACCACTAGTTTATGTTCATGTATTTTCATGTGGGAGATGGTATGGAAGTTCCTTTATCTCTTTCTTTTGTTGGTTGTGGAGAACATGGAAGAGCATTGGAGACTTGTGGTGAGAGTTATACTTGCAAGTTATTGGTTGAAAAGTTATTCATATTGTTGTGGATGTTCCTTGATACTACATGGTTATGGCTACACTTTCTATGTGATGTTGTTGGATTCTTTTTTTTTATTGACATTACCTATGCAGTGGGAGTTTCTAGGTGTGTACGTGTCAAGTATGTCACTTGGAACTAATGGTTTCATGTTTTGGGTTGTATATGTTGATGATATGAAATTCACTTGATATGTTTAATATACCTTGGAGGTATGGATAGATGGATGTGTTAGCACTTGGTAAGGGTGCTATTTCAGCTATGGTTATTGGTTATTGACAATTACAATGCATATACCTTTGGATTGAGTGTTTGTGTTTGGGATATCAATAGGTAGGAATTATGATTTGTTGTGGTAGATTGTGTGGCTTCTCCTTGGATGGACTCCTACGTGCAGTGGTAGTGACATGGTGGAGGGTGAAGAGCGTTCATTTATGAGATGGTCTCTTTGTTTCTTGTTGCAGTTATCTTGATGGAGCAAATGGTGTACTTTAATTCCTTGATGGTATATGTGGCTAAAGGGATTGCTCCCTTGTTCACATTTGAGGTTACTTATCGCCCCTCATGTGATGTATACAACCAGTAGGAGAATGCTGGGAAAATAGGTTTTGTACACCTTGCTTAATAATGCTTATAATTATAATATTTTATTTATCACGTGAGTTGCACATGGATGTGTAAAGTGTAGAGATTTC
This sequence comes from Cryptomeria japonica, assembly GCF_030272615.1. NCBI lineage: Eukaryota > Viridiplantae > Streptophyta > Pinopsida > Cupressales > Cupressaceae > Cryptomeria > Cryptomeria japonica. Next base: position 395,288,262 of record NC_081413.1, read on the forward strand.
CTTGGAATATTCTTAGGGCCACTTAATGAGTTGTATTGTAACTTTTGGATATATTATATTGTATTTATTAATATTGGGGAAAGTAAATTAATAAAGTATCCAATATTAGATGTGGGGTCAATGGGTAGGTAGCCCATGGTATTAGTACATGGTTTTGATGTACCACATGGTGGTTTTGTGGGAGCTTGTGTTTATAAAAGTAACTACAAGGGTAGTTGTTTAGGTTAGCTAGGTTAGTATTTGTGGAAGTTGGAAGCATGACATGGGATGTGTGGTTGCATGCTTATTCACATGGAATGCTTGTTGATGGCTAGGGTTTCAAAGACTTTCATGGTTGTATTGTAATGTTGCATTGCTGATCAATACAAGGATAATGGATGCTTTTGGAAACAACAATATTGAAAGATTAAATGAATTCAACCACCAAACCCTAGCCTAACAACAACAAAGATCCACCATAACATATGAAGATTACCTAAGACAATGCAAATCAAATGAAATCATAAAGATTATACCATCACATGTCCAATAGGGTTTGGATCTCCATTCTTCCTATCTCCATTGATCTTGCTTAATATATTTGTTCTTAGATTTTATGTGTGCACAAGAGCTCAACAAAGAACGGAAATGTGGTTGCAAGTAGGCTTGATCGCATATGAAAGTTCTAAAACGTCGATTAGTCGGGGGTTGATAATGAAGGAAGCATCTCCTTATATAGACGATACTATAAGAAATGGAGGGATAAGATTGAGAGGTATAAAAGATAAATGGTCGGCTATGATTAGAGGGTAGGTAGAGAAAACAAGATAATAATGAGAGGGTAGGTAGAGTAGGAATGAAGAGATGAATGCCATGTGTCATAGGTGGAAAAGGTCAACGAATTAATTAAATAAATAAAGATTTATTTAATTAATAGAAGAAGTGGGATCGGTTAAATAAATAAAAGTATTTATTTAAATCAGGGAAAAAGGGAATTTAAATAAATAAAGGTATTTATTTAAATGAGAAATAAGGCTAGAAGAGGATAAATAAATAAATAAATAAAATAAAGATTTATTTAATTAATAAAAGAATTAGGATAAAATAATTAAATAAATAAAAATATTTATTTAATTAGACAGGACAATTTTAGGTGTCTACAGTTTATTCTTTGCATGTGGATTCTATGTGTTTATTTGCTTGATTTCTCAATCAGGTTATGTACAAATTATCATTTGTATGGCTTCAACATGACACTTATCTAATCACTTATTCCCAAATATTTCACCTCCACTTTGATTTTGGCACTTCGTTGTCTTAGCTCAATCCCATAGGCACAAGAGTGATCGTACACCCTATTGCAAGGTGTGCGCCCTTGGTCTCCTTGTGCTGTGTAGCGTAGCGCTCAGGTTTGTGACATGGCTTAATTGCCTCTTGTGGATTCTATAAGTCTAGTGGTTGTATCGAGCATTAACAGGGCGATCTTTTGGTGCAACGACAACCACACTTGTAACAAGTGGTATCAGAGCTTGGTCACAGGTTCAAACCCCTCGCTTGTGCTGGGGGGGGGGGGGGTTGTTGCAAGGTGTGCGCCCTTGGTCTCCTTGTGTTGTGCAGCGCAACGCTCAGGTTTGTGACATGGCTTAACCGCCTCCTGTGCGTTTTATAAGTCTAGTGGTTGTATCGGGCATTAACATGCCGATCTTTGGGTGCAACGACAATCACATTTGTAACACACCCATGGGTCTAACCCTTGAAATTTTAAAACTTAAATTCAATTTTTCATTAATTCTTGCCTATTCCTTTAAAACCAAGATTTGATTAAACACATCTTTGCACAATTTATTATTATATCATTGCATTTATAGGCATTCAATTCCATTTGTTTAACATTATGGGATAAAATCGAATATCATTCACATTTAAAGGAGCATGTTAGGAACATTTCAATTGGAGCACCTAACAAGAACCTAGTTCTGCATCACATCACTCCACCATATTTGTATGTTTGAAGATTGAAGTTCTACATCATTAGTGAACTATAAAGTCATTTTTTGGGGGGGTTGATCCTCTCCAAAGATATTCCTAAATACCACTAGTCTTTATAATAGAGTGCAAAGCAATAAATCAAAGATTAGAGACATAACTTGTTGCATCTGTCCAAGGGGTTGAGCTTAATTGGTTAAAATGTTGGGTTTTCATTATGGATACCCAAGTTTAATTCCCCATAGGGACTATTGATCTTCTATAGTTGGCTTCTTGTATAGGAGTGGATTTTTAATAAAAGCGGATTTTTAAGTAGTAACTCTTGATCTTCTATAGGGGAAAGGACCCAGTAGTTGAGCATGTACCAATTGTTGTGAGGGTTGTTGATACCTTTTGTTCCAAAAATTGAACAAATAAAACCTATTGTTTGAAACAAAAAATATCAATTTTTGTTAGGAAATGTACCAACAGTTGTTAGGAAATGTACCAATAGTTGTTAAGAAATGTACTAATATTGTAAAAAGTAACCAATCAGGTGATGCCATGTCAGCTGCACAACTATTGGGGTCTCTTTTGCACGCCTATTGGTCTCACTTTTTTTTGGGGCTGTTTTGGACACCTTGGCAAAAAGCATGCTGATGTGGCATCATATTTGATGACGTGGCCCTGAAACCTTAGTTATTAGCAGGGGACTTGCCAAGTAAGCTGCTGTAAAAAAATCGGAGTGATTTGAAATTTCCAAGTAGGATTTTGAGAAGCGCGAAGTTAGGGTGCACGACTACTGGGTCCTTTCCCCTAGGTGGTTTCTAATCTGTTTGCTCCATGCTTAAAAAAATGATCTAAATTTGTTAACACGACCCAAAAAAAAATTCTTAAAAATAAAACATAAACAAAAATAATCCACTTCCAATTTAAAAACAAATTAAATTTCAAACTTACCCCACTACTAACTTCGTCAAATCTAAAACTAAACTTTTCTATCCATCCCGTTTAAAAAAAGTTAATTACTTAGTGAGTTACAAGCATTTCAGTTTGAGAGAAAAAGTGCATTTAAATGTTACAAAGCATCTAGAATAGCTTTGCTTCGAGGAGGGAAAAAACAAGTCTTCCTCTAATCTGGAGGCGTCTGTGTTCGGACCTGCTAAACGTGCTCTGCTTTGTTCTCCCCAATTCTTCCTGTTGATAAGCTCTATTGGCGCAGTTGAAAGAGAAGATTACGAGACCCAGAAATATTCTCCTCCAGCATAGATATCCTGCCGTCTTTTTTCTAGCCCTCCGGTTAATAAATCCTTGGCTTTCTATTCTAGACTCTGCAATTTCTGCTGAAACCCACTGAAAAAACTCTGCAATCCCTTCTGTAACCGTCGCCGTGATAGCGGTGATCTGATTTGGTTACCTCGTCTACCTCTGTAACTAGAAGTTGATAGGGCGAGGAGGGAGCACTAAGGGATATATGGCCATGGCAAGCGAGGAAGAAAGTACAGTGAAGGAACCTCTTGATCTCATCCGCCTCAGTCTTGATGAACGTATCTATGTCAAACTCCGTTCCGACAGAGAGCTCAGGGGCAAATTACACGTAACTCGTTACTTTTGTGTTCTACTACTTTTTTTTAAAACCTTCAAATTATCAAATAGTTTTTTCATTTTCGGTCTTCCATAGCAGCAATAAAAAACAAAAACATTTTTACTAACTTCAGAATTTACCCTTTAACTGCTGTCTGTGGCAGTCGCGTAGAAACCTTGATTATCTGCAAAACCTTTCTTTGACTAAAACCCCTAATGCCGAGTTCTCGCTTACAAAAGTGAATCCCATGTTTGAAGAACCCTTGAACCGTCAGGTTAAATTCTAGTTTTAACAAAATTCTATTTGTGGGTTCCATTTCATCTTTTTGTTTTTGTTTTTTAAATTATTCTTTTCTGTTGGCAACATGCCTGTGATTTTTTGAACATTCGACATCGTCTTTTTGCTATCTGTACGTGGAGATATAGTTAGGCCTCAGTCTGCGTATTACACCATATCAAGGATGGGAATTTAAGCACACCGCGCTGTGATCTAAACTATTCTATTATGGTGCTCCATTTGGGTGGTTGGTTATGTTCTGGATACTCAATTACCATTAACCATGTTTTTCTTGCTCACGGTAACCCGGTGTGGCACCATATTAAGGCTGGGAATTCAATCATGTTATGTGCGCCAAAAATTGCAAATTCATTACAGTGGTGTTCTATTTCGATGGTCAGCCACTTTCTCGCAGATTGAGATTCAAACTTGGGACAATAGGCATTTAAAGATAACTCAATTACCATTGCAACACGTGTTTCTTTTACTGTTGGAATCTGGGGATATCATTGTACTTCAGCCTGATATCTGGTACCATACTGAGGATGGAAATTTAAGCATGTTATGTCTGGCCACAAATTAAACTGTATTATTACTGCACCCATGTTGGTGATTAGTCACCTCACCTTATCGTAGAGTGAGATTGGGCCAACGGATATATAAAGATTCCCAATAACCAGTAAACCAACACCTGATGGACATATTTTACATGTTTCTGAGTCTACCAAGTTCGGTTTTCTCTATTCTGCCATTGGTATTTGGTAATTTCAAGTTGGTTCGTCCTTTAGGCTGTCCAAAACATTGCCATGTTTGTCTCATCTCCACTTATGATGTTTGGACCATTGGATGTATATTTATATTTGTATATAAATGTGTTTCTGGTTGGAAACCTTCTAACCCTGTTTCATGTGATGTTGTTGCTATCACATTTCTCATTTCTGGCAACCATGGGGTGAGCCCTTGTCATGCTCCCGACTTTGACATGATAGTATTCACTATGCTAATAAAGAAATTTTTCTTATTCCATAAGACTTCACAATTTTCAGATCGAACACCTATAGGCTATAGACATTCACTTGGTAATTAAAGACACCTTCAAAAATTGCAAAGAAACTTCGAAGGATATCCTTTACCTAGCTGATCCATTGCTTCACATCCCATCGGAGATTTAAAGAATTAACTAATTGCTAATTAGCCTTGGAGAAGGCACAGGACAGTTGGAAGGGATGCATGAAAAAGGATGTGACTCTTCATTGGAATTGAAGTATAGAGCCAGTCAAGGTTGATATCAAAGGCATCAAAGGAAGAAAAGTAATTCCACTCCAGCAATCGAGCAATCAGCATCAGTTATCATCAAAGAGAAAATCAGTCATAAATATCAGCAATCACACCAATTGACCAATCAAAGCAGAATTTATCATTTACTGCAGGCAATACTAATCTTATTCCATCTGTGGTATGCAGCATATTCTTATGAATAATTATTCTCATATAGATATAGACAATAATATGCAATGCAATATTATACTTGATGCATAGCCTCTCCTATATTGGATATGAGCAATAATATTGAATATCTGGATTCTTAAATTGCTGCAATCAATCATGACGGGGTTAATAGTAGAATACAAGGAGGGGGAACTGTGATGAGATCCTCTTAAGTACACCACCCCATGGTGGATGATTGATGTGTTTGCCACATGTGGACCAAGAGGGGCAATGGTGTATCCCTCCCTTGGGCTTAGATGGGAAGGATGTTGTGGACACCCTATTGTGGTTGCCCCACCAACCTCTACCATGGTTGATTGTCAGAATGGGATTAAAGAGGTCTCAATCATTGAAGGGTGGATAAGGCGGCATGGATAGGGAGGGCAGATATAAGCTTAACCACTAAGCAGACCACCTTATATGGATGGTGGATTGCCACATGGGGCCAAGAGGGATGGTATATCCGCTCTTGGGCTTAGCGTGGGGATGGCTTCGGACACCCTATCATGTTCCTCATCCAAGCCCTATTATGGTTGAACTCCAATTATGCATTATAGATATTGTATAGTTTATCTGGATTTGAAATAGTTATGAATATATGCTATCTAACCCTAGTTGAATTGATTGCTCTATTAATTATACTTTCGATACTTGTCTAACTTGATTGCAGGACCTAAACCAAGTTTTATCTTGATGAAGACATTTTATTGGTAAAAATATGATTCTAACTATGTTAAGCTTTATTATTTTATTGGACTTATGATCCTAGGGAAAAATTAGGGTAATCCCAAAGGGACATTACACTTGGCATCAGAGCGTCAATCCTGGTAGATTGAGGGACAAAAGACAATTGATGCAACTTAGCCAAAGGGCTCAAAGAGCATTGGAAAGAGAAAAGAAGAAACTTGCATCCACCAATGACTACACTCAAAACAATACAATGAATAGATGGGAATGAATTAAGGGCCTTCATGGAGCGCAACGAACAAATAACTCAAGTGCCCATGGACCAGAAAGAGAGCACGACATAACTACTTATCCAAGCCATCCAAGTTATGAACAACAATAAATCTAGACAAACCAATGGGAGAGATGCCAACTCCAATCACTCTGAAAATAATATAACCCCACTGAGGTCAACTCCAAGGGTAACTAGACCCCCCATTTTACCTAGAGAAGGGCCAACTAGAGAAGAAGAAGAAATTAATGAACCAAATCATAACTTAGAGGAGCTTGCCGAATCATATTCAAGACTCGACCCTGAAATTAGGAGAAACATTCCATTTAGAGAATTTTGCGAGGCAGGATCAAGAATTACCCCTAGAAGAGTAAGGGGTCAACCTAACCAAATCTTACATCACAAGTAGGCAAAATAACTCTCCCAAAGTTTGATGGGTCAAGAAAGGTCATTGACCACTCGTGGATCCAAAATTAGATACATGCCTATCTCTTATCCCCATGATGGAAGAGGATGCCATCAAATTTGCCACCCTTCATATAGAGGTGGTTGCTCACAATTGGGGGCACCATGGTTTGATTACACAAGGCCATCAAAATATAACGTTCTATGACGATTTCACCTACTAACTCATTGAAAGATTTGATCAAAAGCATCTGGAGAGGTACTTCAAAGAATTAACCCAATTAAGGCAAGAAGGGATTGTTGAGGAATATGTGACAAAATTCCAAAAGCTCTTCGTCATGGTTCTTGAAATAATCGAACAAGGACTCACTTACCTATTTATAGAGGGACTATCAGGATCTATTCGTGGCTTAGTAAGTGCTTTTGATCCCACCACTCTCCAAGATGCAATTTAAAAGACATATGACTTGATACCACTAAAACAAGGAATAAAAGTTACTCTAAAAATATATCATCAAAAGATGAACCCTTCTATAAGGAAGATGAGCATAAAAGAACATTTCCTCCTAGAGATGATTGTGGAAAACTTTAAAGGGAAAATTTATGTTACAAGTACAAGGAAAATTGGGAGCATGGACACGTTTGTAAGCGAGAAGAGCTTCAAAGGAAAGATTTGTGCTTCAAGTGCACAGAGAAATGGAAGTTGGGACATATATGTGGAAAGAAAAGCTAGGTATGCAATATTGAGGCATTGTTTGACAAGGAAGTAGGGGAAGAAGAATAAGAAAATCCAAGTGAAAGAAAAAGGTGTGATGAAGAAGATCTCATAAGCATTTAATCAAAGAAGCAAGGACAGTAAACAAATGGCAACAATTAATTGGACAATTAGAATCAAGATGGGTTAATAAGGAGCTTTGGTGTGAAGGAGCAAATCTAGCAGTACTACACCCTTATATCCTCAAGATCTAGGAAAAGATTATCAAACCAATCTCCACAGTAAAGTTTGTAATATGTCAACTCTTTAGAGAACCCTTAAGGTTCCTTTGACCAATGAAGGGAAACATCTTTATAGAACATAACATAGATTTGTGTCATTCTTCTAATCCTCATCTTAATATATGGAATAATCCTTTTAAAATTTGAACCTTGCCAATTTCCAACTCTAGATTATGTTGTTGCAAGTTTTAGTTCAAATTTGCAACTTCAGATGATACCAGGGCACTAAAGCTAATTATATCATATGGAGGATCTAAGGATTACGAATCCACAAGAGATGATTTGAAACCCTCACATTTGAAAAGATTTGGTTTAAAAACTGTTATTGCTTGAGGAGAAGTAGATTTGGGAAGGGTGGACTGTCATGCCCCCAACTATGACATGATAGTATTCACTATGCTAGTAAAGGAAATTGTCTTATTCCATAAGACTTAGCAATTTTGCAGATTGAACACCTATGGGCATTCACTTGGTAATTAAAGATGCATTCCAAAATTGCAAAGAAACTTCGGAGGATCCATACTTCACATCTGATCGGAGATTTAAAGAATTAACTAATTACCGATTAGCCTTGGAGAAGGCACGGGACAGTTGGAAGGGACACAGCCCTGGGAAAGGGCGGTGAACATGAAAAAGGATGTGACTCTTCATTGGAATCGAAGGATATATAGAGCCGGTCAAGGTTGATATCAAAGGTATCGAAGGAATAAAAACAATTCCACTCCAGCAATTAAGCAATCAACATCAGTTATCATCAAAGAGAAAATCAGTCATAAACATCAGCAATCAGACCAATTGACGGATTAAGGCCAGAATTTATCATTTACAGCAGGCAATAGTAATCTTATTCCACTTGTAGTATGCAGCATAACAGTATTCCTATGAATAATCATTCTCATATAGACATAGAGAATATTATGCAATACAATATTAGACTTGATGCATAACCTTTCCTATATTGGATATGAGCAATAATATTGAATATATGGATTCTTAAATTGCTGCAATCAATCATGAGGGGGTTAATAGGGGAATACAAAGAGGGGGAACTGTGATGAGATCCTCTTCTAATTACACCACCCCAAAGTGGATGACTAACGTATCTGCCACATGTGGGCCAAGGGGGGCAAAGGTGTATCCTGCCCTTGGGCTTAGATGGGAAGGATGCTGCGGACACCCTATTGTGGTTTCCTCACCAACCTCTACCATGGTTGATTGTTGAAATGGGATTAAAGAGGTCTCAATTATAGAAGGGTGGATAAGGCAGCATGGATAGGGAGGCAGGTACAAGCTTACCCACTAAGCACACCACCTCATATGGATGGCGGACTGCCACATGGGGCCAAGAGGGATGGTATATCTACTCTTTGGCTTAGTGTGGGAATGGCTTCAGGTGCCCTATCATGTTTCTCATCCAAGCCCTATTATGGTTGAACTCCAATTATGCATTTCTATATATTGTATACTTTATCTAGATTTGAAATAGTTATGAATATATGTTATCTATCCTTAGTTGAAACGATTTCTCTATGAATTATGCTTTCGATACTTGTCTAACTTGATTGCAGGACCTAAACCAGGTTTTTTCTTGATGAAGACATTTTTTTGGTAATATTATGATTCTAAGTTTCTAACTACAAAATTCAGGGTAATCCCAAAATGGAACATTACAACCCCGTTGTCATGATGGATATTGTTTAGTTTTAAAAGGATGGTGCTAAGCAGTGACAATGCTGGCACTGGGGTTGATGATGTTGAGTTTAAAATTTAAGAACCCTAGTTGACCTGTCTTTTCATATCACTTTCAAATATTAGTTTTCCCATTAAATAAAGCATATAAAAAGCCATTGCACAATATTTTATATTGAAAATGTATGACAAGTTAATAAATTGATTACAAGTAACCAGCATTAATATAAAAATCTTATTTTTGCTAAAATATTAATCTATGTTGTTTTTCTTGTTTTGCAAAATAGAAATATCTGCCAACCTTTTGTTGAAGTAAAATTTCTAGTTACAAACCAGTCTGAAATCTGTCTCGTTTTGGATTTTATGATTTTGCAGGCTTATGATCAGCACCTAAACATGATCCTTGGAGATGTTGAAGAAGTCATTACTACAGTGGAGATTGATGATGAAACATATGAAGAGATTGTTAGGGTGAGTTACTCTAATGTGTATTTGTTTATCCCATTTTTTATTTTGTTGACTTGCTTGGGTACTGAATTTAAAAGTAGTTATGTATGGAGTATAGTGGCAAGGACTGGTTTGTACTGGGCATTGCAACATTGAGATTTTTTTCTTTTCTTTTCTGTGTTGGGTTTAGTTTAGCTTAAGCTATTCATCTCTATATTTGATATTGGAGCAAGTTAACTCTGATTTAAAAAAAAGGCCTTGAAACATTCTTCCTTAACCTCTAAAGACCATACAAGTTACAACACATGTATATAGTCCTTGATCATAAGTGATTTCATGGAAGAATTCAGAAATGACTCTGGCAATATGAAAGCTATAAGGAGGAGAACTCTTAACCAATAAATTATATTATATCTAATTTCTGTTAGATTTTTAATCAGGCTGATAGCAAATAACAAAATCCACACAATGAACACACAGAACACAAGGGTACCCTAGGAAAACCTCCCTCTTGGAGGTGAAAAACCCAGCAATCAAAATCTCAGATTGTATTAGACCAAATCAGTATGATTCTTACAAGTTTTACTTCAACACTTGAAGCAATATATCAGCACAGTATAATCCAAACTAGGGCATACAGCAGTATGACAGTGCTAGGGCAAACTTATATGAATATCCTGTCTGTAGGTGGTTAGCTAATCAAGTAAAGCAATCTGCTGGTGTGAATCGTCCACTTGACATCGCGCTGATTGAGAAGATGATTTGCTGCCCCCAAAACACCTTCGGTGTACCTGAAAGTGAGTTCGCTGTCCCTTGGATTAGGTCACTTGCTGAAGGTATAAATTCGCTGCTTTGCTGAAGGAAATCGCTCAAATATGTGCAGAGATAATTCACTGAATAGTGGAGACAATTCGCTGGATAAGTGTGTGCATTTGATGTAAGAATGATCTGTATATATAGGTGACTTGTCCGCCTAGATTGATTTAGGTCGGCCTTGCATACATTCATAATTTTGGCGCCAAAAATTACAAGTTACAGCTATAGGGTCCACCAATACAAATTCCAAGTTACATGTGTTAGGGCATGCCCTATTTCCATTTACAAGTTACAATGGCCATTATAGGGTCAGACTCATTTACAAGTTACATTAGTCATTATAGGGTTAGCCCTATTCACAAGTTACATTGAATTTTGCTCATTAATGTGACTAAGACCGATAGGCCAATTAGTCACCCATATGCTAGGTCGGCCCTAGAAGGAATCCGACCTAGCTACAAAACATCAACACTCCCTCTTAGCTAGGGAGGAGTCCTCAATATCTGAGTCACATAGTGACATCCACCATGGCTACTCCCAGAGGGTGGATCCATTATGGTTGCTCCCATGGATGGAAAACAAATAAACACAAGTACCCATCACAGAATTGTGATGTCGTCATCTCAACATGACGTTCACCATAGCTACTCCCAGAGGGTAAATAAACACAAGTGCTACATTATGGAATTTCTTCCATGACATCCACCTTGCCTACTCGCAGAGGGTGGATCCACCATGCCTACTCGCAGAGGGTGGATTCACCTCAAACTTCTCTCGCAGAGAAGAATGCACTAACAAGGGCTTGCACCTCAAACTTCTCTTGTAGAGAAGAATGCATTAACAAACTCTTCAAGACGATGAGGCTCCCTCTGAAGCTAAAATGTCAGGCTCCCTCTAAAGCTGAAATGTTATTTCCTCTTTTTTAGAATAAGAACCCTTCTGAATTGACATTAGACCTTGGCTCCTCCTGAGGTGTCCCTATGTCAATTTCCACATAAGAAACTAGACGAGTAGACCTGAATTTGCAATCTCAAGCAATGTGGCCATACTCGTCACATTGAATGAGGGATAAATCCTTCTTTTCGGTTCTGAAACAGAATCTGGTTCTCTGTCTCTATCCCTCTGAATAGGTTCTTCCTCATTGAGAGGTGTCTCTAGATGTGCGTTGCAACTTAGTCCTATGGCAGCAAGTTGTGTCTCAATTTTTCAGTCTGCGTGACTTCCTCATTGGATGTGTCAAGCTATGCAATCTCTCATCATCCTTATGCTCCTCGATCCGTCCTGGAAGCATTTAGAGGGATTACTAGTAGATCATAGAATACACCTTTCCCAAATAGAATTATCAATGCTAGAAGCATACATGATTTACTATTCCAATGCATGAATTAGTAACTACATAAAAGATTCATGAACATTAATCAATGATACAAACATAAAAAAAGTACTTATCTCGTTATTGTTGGTACCCATGAAGTTAGTCCTGAAACTGTGTCTGAAATTTTTCATCCACTGAGACACTCAGTCCAGGAACATCGTCCTTCAAGTCCGAGACACACCAACCTTGTTGGAATTCCTGACAAGGGTCTCAATGATACACGGAGATTGAATAGGCCGTCCCCTGCGCAGATTTTGGTGATGGCCAACCAAGTTGCAGATGCGTACGGCCAAAAAGGAAGGGAAGCCATCTAATAATGGATACACGGCATGAATAAAGAGCAGACGATAGGTTTGCTGACCAATACATCAATCATGCGGATCTTGATCAAGTTAATGCCAAAAAATAAAATTGCCAAAGAGAGAGGTCAAGTTGTGTGCCAAATGGGATGGTGCATCTCGAAACCACAATATCACTGCTATCAAGAGTACCAAACACATGGAATGGTATGCTCTGAAATGAGCCAATCACGCATATAATCTCGCCGATGTACTAGATCAGATAGAAGGTAGTAGATAAACCAATCAGAAAATCGTGAGTTGCTAATATCATGTCGATCCTAGGAGATGTGAAAATCAAGGCAAACATGATACAATCTCCATCATATATGAAATCGTTGACAACCTTAAAAAATGGTTTGAGATTGAACCTTGCCAATCGTGTAACCAACTGTTGATCGGTAATGTGGAGAGCGTGATTTGCAGACTCTTCCAAACAAATATGCCTTACCAATAAAATCTTATCGACATAGTGGCGATGCCATAAGATATAGCCGAGGGGAGTAAGCCTTAACTGGGCTCTTCATTTGAGAATTTTGAAATGCAAAACCCTCCAACGAATGAGTCATCGTAGCAGAGGGAACTGTCGTATGACAGTAGCAAAGGATACAGAGGCATGGCGCTCGTGCCAAATGCCCTAATTGTGTCCATTAAACCATGGATTATTAATCCACCGATTACATTTCTACAAGTGATAAATATATGCAGGATGATGCATTCGCCAAAGCAAGCCACATTGACTATTGGTCAAGCCGTTGAACCACAATCGAATGCCCAACAAATAAAAAAAATGGCCAGCAGTAATAAAGCCGCAACATGTCAATCACTGACCATGATTGGTGCAGGAGCTTGAAGCCGAAGTTCCATCGGATCTCTACAGGGATCAGGATGCTACCGCAGGAGTTTATTGACCAACTTGCCCAACATTGCAGAAAATGGACCACCTGATGCTAAACAAACGGAATTATAAATCCCGAAAGGCTTGTGTGATGATTCAATGCCGATAACGGGTTTTGTCAATACTGGAGCATTTCACACACTTTCTTATTAGAACAGATGTCTCTAATATTTACCGGATGTCTCAATGGACATCATTCATAGCCAACTCGATACCTCCTTTCAAGTATCTGGCGTCGATCAATTCCAATGTGGAGCATTAAATACCGTCCCAGCTTCACGCTCGCCCTTCCAATCAGAAGGCAATGGTAGTAATCTCTTCCCAGTAGCCACAAAGTAAGTACATTTCCTTCATCTCAGGTAGTATCGGCAGACATAGTCCAATCTGATCAAATATTCTGATATCATGTTAATTTTAGGATCAGACTGTTAAATTTAGATAGCAATGACAGAAAATCAACACAAAGAACACACAGAACACAAGGGTACCCTGGGAAAACCTCCCTTTTGGAGGTGAAAAATCCAGTAATCAAAATCTCAGATTGTATTAGACCAAATCAGTATGATTCTTACAAGTTTTGCTTCAACACTTGAAGCAATATATCAGCACAGTATAATCCAAACTAGGGCATACAGCAGTATGACAGTGCTAGGGCAAACTTATCTGAATATCCTTGCTGTAGGTGGTTAGCTAATCATGTAAAGCAATCTGCTGGTGTGAATCATCCACTTGACAGCGCGCTGATTGAGAAGATGATTTGCTGCCCCAAAAACACCTTTGCTGTCCCTGAAAGTGAGTTCGCTTCCCCTTGGATCAGGTCACTTGCTGAAGGTATAAATTCGCTGCTTTGCTGAAGGAATTCGCTTGAATATGTGAAGAGATAATTCGCTGAATAGTTGAGACAATTTGCTGGATAAGTGTGTGCATTTGATGTAAGAATGATCTGTATATATAGGTGACTTGTCCGCCTAGATTGACTTAGGTCGGCCTTGCATACATTCATAATTTTGGCGCCCAAAATTACAAGTTACAACTATAGGGTTGAACCAATATATATTCCGAGTTACATGTGATAGGGTCTGCCCTATTTCCATTTACAAGTTACAATGCCCATTATAGGGGTTAGACTCATTTACAAGTTACATTAGTCATTATAGGGTTAGCCCTATTCACAAGTTACATCGCCCATTATAGGGCCAGACCAAATTACAAGTTACATTGAATTTTGCTCATTAATCTGACTAAGGCCGATAGGCCAATTAGTCACCCAAATGCTAGGTCGGCCATAGAAGGAATCCGACCTAGCTACAAAACATCAACCTCTGAAGACCATACAACACATGTATATAGTCCTTGATCATAAGTGATTTCATGGAAGAATTCAGAAATGACTTTGGCACAATGAAAGCTATATGGAGGAGAACTCTTAACCAATAAATTGTATTATATCTATTTTCATCCATGCAAATCTTCTATTTGGGGAAACAATATTATACTCTTAGCATAGAACAAGTACTCATTGAGTGGATGGGGCGTTCTCAAATATTTGAAAAGAGTGATGCTCTTTATGCATATGGACAAGACTTCCAATGAGCAATTTCCCATCTCAAGATCTGTTGTTGACGATCAAACTCTAATCAAGAATCATCTTCACATCCAACCCATTTCCTTAGAGATGAAATTTCATTCTTATCAATTGTAGGAGCACACATTATTTATCTACTTCTAAACAAATATTTTACTGGATTCTTCTTAAGTGGACCAAGAGGTAACCTTGCAATTGCTTGCTTATAGGCCTTGAGAACATGTACATTACCTCTTCATAGATATATTGTGAAAAGTGTCTCATGGCTGAGATGAACCATCACAACTGTACAATTAAAATCCATATAAGAGTCAAGATGTGGTCCAAATGTTCAATAAAGCATAGAACAACAAAATTCTATCAGTCCATGGGCCAAAATGTTAATAATTGGAGTGGGGCATAATGCCTATCTGTAGAAACACACCAAATATATATTGTAAACCATATGATAATGTTTGATTTTGGACATATCTGTACTTTGGCAATGGAGATTTTCCTCTAAAACGTTATGGTTTTTCTAACTTTTAATTATTTCCATTCAGACATTGATTTCTTGTAGGTAGATTTAATGAACCAAATGTGTTCCAGTAGAATTTTTATTATTATTTACCATTGTGTTTCCTAGCTGGACCAACAATTATGCAAGATTGTGTTGTCTTCACTATTAGGGGCAGTTCATAAGAGATCATATCTATTCCATTATAGCATTGATGGGGATTGGGATTGACTTGACGAACGAAAAGTATAATTGTTATTCTATTACTCAGGATTTAATCAGGGATTTAAAAAACATTGAAAATTCATAAAAATAGGGGAAAAGTTGTTTTTTGTTATTTTATGCCAGATAAAGGAAAAAATGTTGCTTTTACATCTGGCATAGCCCAACACAATATTCATTTTTTGCCTTTTGAAACTAGAGCAGGGGTTTGGTTGTGGCTGCTCCTTTGAGGGGTTAAGGGGGAATGCCTCAAGTAATTGTTATATAGGGTAGGTTGAGGTGCTTAAATGGCCTTTGTGTAATGTGCCCTACTAGGAGGCTGCCTGTTTCCCAAAGGTTGACATACATTACTATGCATTATTATGTTTAAATTCATATTACTAAACTAATGAATTATTATTCTTAATACATTCAATATTTTATATATTTAGACCCATCTTAACTTCTTTACTAACCCTAATGAGGGACGGGGATTTACTGTCATAGGGTGCTGACACCAATCTACAAGGAGGCTCCCTCAAGGTTTTAGGACTCCATCCCTACCCATCTTGGGCTCACCATCACTTGAAAGGATTTGCTTGCCCCTCTCTACACACACCAACCTATCCACTCATAGACATTAGCAAATGAATTAAGATGTAGTCGTGAATATAATAATCTTTATGTATTAAAAATTAACATAAATGTAATTAAGTATAATTCTGATTTATTATTATCAACAAATATAAAATTCTATTGACAGTACTTATATACTTTCTACCAGAATCTATAACAAAATATATATTCATTATCTATAACACAACGCAAACACAGCATAGAATAAATGTGAGCCCATATATGATCATGGGTATGATACAGCATACCCGTTTTACTATTCTGATTATTGATAGTAATTCTTTCTGATTTTCCCTTGATACAGACTTAACGTCCTTTTTCCCTTCTTCTCCTTTGATGTCTTTCATGATTGCTGGATAATGCCTTTATATTCCTTGTTTGCTGATGTAGAGACACGACTCTCGACAAGTGTTGTATGTTAGAGAGGATGTGTCTTGTTTACTTGCTATTTGTTTGTAAGGGCAGCACCCTTAGGTCCGTTACAACACTTCCTTACAACTAAGCTGCCCTTTCATCATTACTATTATTAATGCTAATTACCATTGTTTGATCAATCAAATAATATCAAATATTTTTACTAATTCAAGCATTTAAATGATTAAATATTATTATTGATCAAAACATATTAAATATTATTATTGATTAAACAATAAAACTTCGAACTGCTATGCTTCTGTCCCTGAAGGCCAGCAATGGTAATTAGTGAAGTTACTGATTTATTTGTTGACTAGGTTGACATGGGGTCATGGCAGTCCTCCCCTCTCAAATTTGCTTGTCCTCAAGCAATGATACTTTTAACTAAGTCCATTTAATGGGAGGATTCCTAAGCTAACTTTTTGATCCTCGATGCATATGTCACCGTTTCTATTTCACTGTAGGTTATCTCAACTAATGAATTAGAATTTGCATGGTTTGTAATCTTAGACAAGTTTTCCTCCATCTTTCTTTTATTATCACTTGAAAATGTAAATGTTTGCACGATATCATAGATATCTCTTACGTTAAGGCAAGAATTATGCATGAGGATTAGAAGCATGACACACATCTATGACCTCAATTGCAATGTTATCTCATATTCCAGATCAACCCCAAAGAATATAAATCTTATGATGATATGGATATGTCTATAGTAATCATAAACACTCATAGAGTAGACAAGCACATTAGGTATGAACCAAACACGGAGCATATGCATAAAAACACGAAGCATACACGTGGTTATATGCAAACACAAAGCATACACATGCCAATTATTTCTAGATCCTTCTTATTAAGTAGAATATATTCATTGCCTTCTTGACAATGAAACCTTGATGTTTTATGAAGAGATTTCAGCTGCCATATTTATGAGGGTTTCGTGATTACTAGATTCGTTCCTTCATAAAGCTCCATCTGTTCATCGTCGCTTCTTTGATTGTATTCTCTTAAGATTTCCCTCGTCAGACCTTGCTTTTTTGCTAGGATTCTCTTTGATCTCTTCATCGGTGGTTGCTTCTATCTTATGAGCTCGACCTATCTTTTCACATTTATGCCCTGGTTCCCTCTCCTTACATTTGTAGCATAAATTTTTCTTTTCAGGTTCATCTTTATGTCAAATGTGCCCGTGTTCCCAAGGTTCCTTGCAGTAGTAGCATAAGTTCTTTTTCTTAAGTTCATCACTTAAAGAGAAGACTTTGTGTAATCTATCTTCCTTGTGGAAAGTTTTTGTGTGCTCGTTTAAGGGTTTGCTGGTTTGCTACTTGTAGATTATGTTTCTAGTCTCAAGGCCTTTTCAATGGCATCCTCTAGAGATATTGGGTTAAGGGCACTTACCAATTCTCGGAGTGAATCTCTTAATCCTTAAACAAATAGATAGGTTAGCCTATCTTCATCAACTCCTGAAACTGACTGAATTTTTTTGGAATTCAGCTATGTAATCCTCCACTGTCCCTTGCTGTTTTAACTGAGTCAGTTCTTTAAAATCTTTTTGGGGATGTTTCCGGTCATATCTTTTGATCAGTTTTTGTGAGAATTCATCATAGTAAGTTACATTTTGGTGCCCTTTGGCGTGGATTCCATGGCGCCACCATTTGTGGGCCAACCCTTCTAAATGTAGGATAGTGAATTGGACAGCATCTTCTTCTGTCATTGGGCTAAGAGTAAAATAGGTGTGCAACTTTTGTAACCATGCATGGGCTAATATTTTATTAGATCCATTGAAGTTTGGAAGAGCTACTTTATTTACCTTATGTCTGAAGTCTTTCCTTGGATGTCCCTTATCTTTTCTAGGTGCCTCATGTTTCTTTGCTTCACAGAATTCCCTAAATGATACGATTCTTCTCATCTCAGGGTCTATATTTGTGTACGCTACATCAATTTCCTCAGTGCTCTTAGTGGGAGTATTAATTTCTTCTTCCACCTTTGGTGTATCATTCCTCGGTAGGAAAGAGGGTTTTGGTATCTTAGATGTAGAGGACCTATTATTGTTTTCTGAATGGTTTGAACTAATGCCTCTCCCATTTGAGGAATTGGTCTTAAGATTATTAATTGAATTACTTATGTTTTGTAGGGCCTGCAGAAGTACTTGGGTTCTTTCATCTTGATCCATTAATGTTTTTGGTTGTCAACTCCATGAATGTTCTCAACTCATCTCCCGTTGGTTCATCCATGTTATTGTGTTGATTGGGGTTAGAGTTTGCTGCTAGTTTTTTTCTTTCCCTTTCTAAGGCTCTTTGTGCCCTTTGATTATGTTGCATTAACTTATCTTTTCAGAGGATGTTAGGATATAGCTCTGATACCAATTGTAATGCCCCCGACTAGGAGGCTGCCTGTTTCCCAAAGGTTGAAATACATTACTATGCATTATTAATTTATTATGTTTAAATTCATATTACTAAACAAATGAATTATTATTTGCTCAGTTACCGGTTCTTGCCTAAACTGGCTGGGTCCTGGTCCTGGTCCCTGCCCGGTCCTGGTCCCAGCCTGGTTCGCCCTGGGTCCCACCCGGGTCCTGCCCAGGCGGCTGGGTTCCCTGTGGGTCCTGTCACGCAGGCGGCTGGGTTCCCTGTGGGTCCTGTCACGCAGGACCCACAGGGAACCCAACCGCCTGGGCAGGACCCGGGTGGGACCCAGGGCGAACCCAGGAGGACCTGGCTGAACCCAAGAGGACCCGGGTGAACCCAAGCCCGTGGGTTCCCAAAAACGGGGCCCACGGGTTAGAAAGCAAATAAAAACAATTAAAAAACAATTTTTTAATTTTTTTTTACATCTAAACCCTAATCTGCCCCTCTACGATGCATTTCATGCATCAAAACATGCATTCAACCTATTCTACTTGCATTTTTTGATGATTTATGATATATCAATATCAGAATATTTATTGGCATTGGCAATTATGGATTTATGATTTATGATTTATCTGTTATCATTTATGTATCATTGTATGGGAAAGTTACATTGTATGTTTCATATTTGTATGTTTGAACTGTGAACATATATAATTTTGATGTTTGAAGTTTGAACATATATATATATATTTAAAAAAATTAAAATATATATATATATATATATATATATATATATATATACACGGATGAACCCGTACCCGTACCTGTACCCAAAATATATATTTTTTTGCCGAATCCGTGAATCCGTACCCGAATCCGAACCTGAATTCGAACCGGAACCGGTAACTTAGATTATTTGTAATACACTCAATATTTATTATCTGAGTTATCGGGTTCGGCCCCCTAGGCCCTTGGTACTAGTCCGGTACGGTCCGGGTTCGGGGTTCGGGTCCGGTTTGCCTGTGGTTCGGACAGGGTTCGTGGTTCACAGGCTTGGTTCGAACCAGGGCGAACCCAAGAGGACCCAGGGCCGAACCCAAGAGGACCCAGGTCGAACCCAAGTTGAACCCAGGGGTCTGACAGCCCAAAAATGGATTTTTTTTTTGCAAAATTTAATTTTTTTTGAATTCCACCACATAAAAAATTAAAATGACCCTAAAAGTGAGTTTTAAAACATTAACTTGGCTCATTTCACACAAGCAACATGACTACAAGCAAGGGGAAACGAAGATGTGGGATATGGAGCCAAAACATACTGATTTGGATAAATTCACTTCTCAGCTTGTTGCATTTGATGACTCAGATAGCGAGCAAACTTAAAGTGCAAGTGCAAGTGTCATTGGCATTGGCATTGATTCATCTAATGTCAATTTCAATGATGAGGAGGAGGAGAATGAGGACGATGAATTAGAGAATCCATTTGATGTTCAAACTTTAAATTGTTGAAAGTTGAAACAATGATACTTGAATATTTTATCATTTTGATATTAAACTTGATGTATATGATGCTGTTATGGTATGATCATGATGCTATGATTACAAGTTTATGTTGGTTTTGTTGTTTATATGATGCTATGTGACATGCTAATCTTAATTCATGCTTATAGGCTGCAGATTTACTGTCATAGGGCGCTGACACCAATTAAGATGGAGTCGTGAATATAATTATCTTTATGTATCAAGAATTAACATAAATGTAATGAAGTATAATTCTGATTTATTATTACCAAAAAATATAAAATTCTGTTGACAGTACTTCTTATTATACTTTATACCAGAATCAATAACAAAATATATGTTTATCATCTATAACAGAATGCAAACACAGCATAGCATAAATGTAAGCCTATATATGATCATGGATATGATACAGCATACCCGTTTTACTATTCTTATTATTGATAGTAATTCTTTCTGATTTTTCGTTGATACAGACTTAACGTCCTTATTCCCTTCTTTTCCTTCGATGCCCTTTCAGGAAAAATAAATCATTAAAAATTTGTTCCTTGGATATAATGATAAAACCACAAGTTTTTTAGGGGTAAAAGTCGCCAAAACAGGTTATTCATGATTACTTGAGTTTTTCTTGATTTCTGCTTTAATGTTTTTAACAACTGGCTGCTGTTATTGTCATGGATTTATGTGTTACTGCAAGTTTTTGGGCAAGTAACTTGGTGAGAACCTTTCAGCTCACAAACACTTGGGAGTACGTGCGTTACTCAGGTTTGATATCATGGTTTTAACCATCTTGACAAGCAGGCTGTTAGGTTAGCCCACATATCGAGAATGGCTATGGGAAAATGTTTCCAGACCTTGCCTTATAATAATTAAACCAACAGGGATCTTGAATAGCTTACACAGGCCATGCAATGACTACTGCTCAATCTGAAGAACAGATCCCTGTCATGTTATCACTCTTTAAAGAGGTATGAATACATAATCATCAAAGTAGACTCATAAGAGAACTTTGTTTTGGTTTGTGGCACTCTACCTCTCCTTTTAGATAGGAGTACCAAGAGAGGGCCTAGTGATTTTATTGAAGATACAATAGAAGGTTATGGAAAGCATTTATGGCCACAAATGGAAAATTGGTAGCAGCCTTGGGGATAATTGAAACAGAGAAAAAAGTTCTCATTAACTAACAAAAGAAATGATTAAAAGGAGAATCAATTAATTGAAAAGCTTAAGTATCTAGTTTTAATAGATGTTCTATTGTTTGTATTTATCTTGAAAGAAACAACGAATTTGGAGAATTAATGAACTAGCATATGTGGCTACAAATGGAAAATTGGCAGCAGCATTGGGGATTCAAACAGAGGAAAAAGTTTCTATGAACTAGCAAAAGAAATGATTTAAAGAAGAATTAATTGAAGAGCCAAAGAAACAATTTTTAATAGATGTTCCATTGTTTATATCTATCTTGAAAGAAACAACGAAGTTGGGCAATTGAGACTACAGCTCAAGTGATCTAAAAATTTAGGAGTTAAACGAGGAGTTGAGTGTTGCTTTTGCAACAGATAACATGGAAGAAAGAACAATAACAATCATTCTTAGGATTTTAGGTCATTTAAAATAAATTGCCAACATAACAAGAGCAACAAGAAAGGAATTTCTTTTAATGCCCAGGAAGAACCAAAGTAGGTCAATGGGACTCAGAAGTCTGATCAAAACAGCTGAATCTAGAGACTACCAAGTGCAAGTGAAAAGCACAAAAAGTTCATTCTAACTAGGGTTGTAGAACAGAAATGAGTAAGCCCTAAAAACATAAAACACATAATGTCATATACTTCAAACGTTAGGTAAGCCATGAGAAAACAAGACTCATTGCTAGAGTAGCAGATATTAGCGATTCAAAGGTCAGAAAGGGTAGGAAGGCAGTTTCAAATCTATATCAAACTGAGGACTGACATCCCCCTTCAACCACTGTAAAAGCCAACGCTAGATCTGATGATGTCTATACAATGATGGTGTGGCCTGAGTTGTCACTGTGGGCAATCCTTGCAGGGAAGAGGAGGGGAAAGCCCCAGTAATTTTCTAAATATTGGTGGCTGATGGTTCTTTAGTAGTAGAGAGCAAGCTTGTAATGTCCCTAACTGGGATTCCCCAATTAAGCCCACTGTGCTGTTAATCCAGTTCAATAGTTCATTAATTAATAACTCAAGTTTATTTTACATATAACTGAAACAGTAACAGTAATAACAGATTCAAGTCGTATTGTATATCTATGTCTCATAATCTTGTATCTAAATTAACTGAAAAATAGATATGTCACAGATTGTTATGATAATTGCAATCTAAGGGCCTATAAACCCTGAAGAATTTACTAAGATATAACTTAAGCAAAGTAGAAGAGATAAATAAATACCTGATATGCTGAGGTGGAATCCTGCAGACAAGTTAGGATATATAGATTTATAAGATATGTGATTATGAGAGATTAACATAGGAATAGATTGTCAAGTAGGATAGCTCAGTGTGGTGCCCAAGAAGCCCTCCACCCTAGGCTCAAGGGCAGCTTAACCCCCTTGACCTCAAGTGGCCCATGCAATCAATGAGGTGGCCTACCCTATCACCGTTCTCCTCCACTTACCATATCTATCCCACAATCCAGGATTACAGATTCAGTCAGTATGACAGAAGATGTATGATTTACAGCAAGGTGCCCAGATCTGCACTCTTATTTAAATCAGATCTGCACTTCTGATTCCCAAATTCCTCCCCCCCCACCTTTCATATGTTTTCTCTTCTACCTTTTATACCTCATATTTGAGGGAGTCACAACTTTTCATCCCATGTCTTTTGACCATTCATTAACTTTAATTAAATTTTAATCATATTTAATTATATTACTTTATATTTTAATTTAATTTTAATTTTTATTCTTTTGTATTTTAAATTATTATAATTGTTTATTATTGAATCATACTTCAAAGTGGGGACATTACAAAGCTAGTAATATGTGTTTGACTGGATCTCCTATAACATGGACAACAAGTAACATATCCTCTGTATCAAAGAAGAGATCCACTGTGACTAGTACAATAAGAGGAGAAAGGAACTTAGTCTCACCCATAGTTTGAAAGCTCGGGCTCACCAAAAACTCATCAGACCCCAATTTTACTCATACTTGGTGTTTTGGCAAACACTCAGCAGGTTAAAAAATTACATAACTTCAAGTTGGGTCGGCCTCTTAGAATAAAAACAATAATTTACAATAATATAATCCTATATAGGGTCGGCCCTATAAGGCAATTACAATTAACATTTTAATTTGCTCATTAATGTGACTAAGGCTGATAGGCCAATGAGTCACCCATAGGCTAGGTCGGCCCTGCCTCTTAGAATAAAAACAATAATTTACAATAATATAATCCTATATAGGGTCGGCCCTATAAGGCAATTACAATTAACATTTTAATTTGCATATTAATGTGACTAAGGCCGATAGGCCAATTAGTCACCCATAGGCTAGGTCGGCCCTAGAAAGAATCCGACTTAGCTACAAACATCAATACTCCCTCTTAGCTAGGGAGGAGTCCTTCTCAATATTTGAGTCACATAGTGACATCCACCATGGCTACTCCCAGAGGAG
The DNA here is from genome assembly GCF_030272615.1 of Cryptomeria japonica. Classification (NCBI taxonomy): domain Eukaryota; kingdom Viridiplantae; phylum Streptophyta; class Pinopsida; order Cupressales; family Cupressaceae; genus Cryptomeria; species Cryptomeria japonica. Next base: position 395,312,315 of record NC_081413.1, read on the forward strand.
GGTGGGTCCATCATGGCTACTCCCATGAATGGAAATGCAAATAAACACAACCACCATGGCTACTCTCAGAGGGTGGGTCCATCATGGCTATTCCCATGAATGGAAATGCAAATGAACACAACCACCATGGCTACTCCCGGAGGGTGGGTCCATCATGGCTACTCCCATGAATGGAAATGCAAATGAACACAAGTGCCCATCATGGAATCCTCAACGTGATGTCGTCATCTCATCATGATGTTCACCATGGCTACTCCCAGAGGGTGAATAAACACAAGTGCTAAGTCATGGAGTCTCTCACATGACATCCACCATGGCTACTCCCAGAGGGTGGAGCAAGGGCTTTCACCTCAAGCTTCTCTCATAGATTAGAATGCACTAACAAAGGCTTGCACCTCAAACTTCTTTCGTAGAGAAGAATGCACTAACAAGGGCTTGCACCTCAAACTTCTCTTGCAGAGAAGAATGCATTAATCAAATCTTTATGATAATGTGGCTCCCTCTGACACTGATATCAACCTTCTGACCTCCTTGTCCAAGGTTGCAATGTCAGACTCCCTCTGAATCTGATATCAACTTTCTTTTAGAAGAAGAAACCTTATGAGTTGACTTTAGAACTTGGCTCCTCCTGAGGTGTCCCTACGTCAATTTCCGTAGAGGAAGCTAGATGAGTAGACCTGAATTTGCAATTTCGAGTAATGTGGCCATACTTGTCACACCTTTAACATTGAATGCGAGAGAAATCCTCCTTTTCCGGTTCTGAAACAGGATCTGGTTCTCTGTCTCTATCCCTCTTTCTTCTTTTGCCTCTTTCCATAGAAGTATGTGTAGCAAGGACTTGATTTTCCACATCATAATAATCATGCCCAATTCCTCTTGTTGCCAACCTTGACTCTTCTTGAATACAATCAGCTCGAAGGCGATCGAACTTGGGTAACTTAGATCTTCCATTGATGCTTTGAATAAAGGGTTCCTAAGTTTGAGGGAGACCATTAAGTGCCATCATAACAAGATCCCTGTCAGCAATATTGTCCCCAATAGTGCTCAACTAATTTCTCAAATCAGTAATCTTCATAAAGAATGAGATGACTGAATCATCTTTATCCATTTTTACATGATGAAGTTGTTGCCTCAAGGTGAGGGCTCTGCTGGTGTTGTTGATCTCAAACAATCCTTCCAAGGTTTTGAACATATCTTTGGCTGATGACATCTTGGAGATTATAGGCACTAAATGATTCATCACAAAATCAATCAAAATCTTCTTAGCCTTTATGCCATTTTTCTTCCATTGAAGTTTCTCAGCTTCATCGGTCTGTTCAGACACATCATCCTTCCCTACGAACTCAAGGTCATTTTCTTCTAGTGCAAGAAGAATTCTAACCTTCCATGAAGTGAAGTTTGATGCACCTTCAAGTCTATCTTCAACCTTGAGACCATTCACCAATTGAGGCTTGATATTGATTCTTGAAGGTGAAGAAGGAAGAAGAACTTCGCTGTTATAGGGCAATCTGATCACGATCTTTTCAAACCCGCTCTGATACCATGTTGTTTTTAGATCAGACTGATAGCAATTAACAAAATTAACACAATGAAAACGAAGAACACAAGAATACCCTGGGAAAACCTGCCTCTTGAAGGTGAAAAACCCAGCAACTAATCTCAGATGATATTAGATAATAATCAGTGTACATCTTTACAGATTTGCTTCAACACTTGAAGCAGTATGAACAGCAGTTTATGATTCCAAACTAGGGCATCAAACTGATTTACACAGCAGTGTAACCAACTATCTGAAATATGCTTGAATGAAGATGATTCGCTAATCAGGGAAGACAATTCGCTGAATGTGAAGACCCTTTGCTGATCATGAAATCTCCTCTGTCTTAGAGATGGTGCACTGCCCTTGGAAATGGATTCGCTGATCAGATAATAGGTTCGCTGCCTTAGGAATGTATTCACTGATCAGGAGAAGGAATTCGCTGCTCTGCTGAAGGTGATTGAATGCTGGATGCTTGAGTGAATGAATATGAATGAATCCCAATTACATCTCCTTTATCTATGTGAGAGGCACCCATTCAAGTTGGGTCAGCCTCTTAGAATAAAAACAATAATTTACAATAATATAATCCTATATAGGGTCGGCCCTATAAGGCAATTACAATTAACATTTTAAGTTGCACATTAATGTGACTAAGGCCGATAGGCCAATTAGTCACCCATAGGCAAGGTCAGCCCTATAAGGAATCCGACCTAGGTACAAACATCAACAACCTGAATATATTGCCCTGGATGGCACTGTTGATTATCTCCTTTTCTGGAAGGAGATGTTCCAGGATATTTAAAGATTAGAGCAAGGTGGTTGATTGAGATGCTAGTATATTGAGCAGGGGGAGCTAGTGCTCATCTTTGCTGACTAATGAATTTAATCTTACTATCTGGGTTTCCAAGTCGCGGTTAATATAAGGTGTGACTTAGTACAGCTAATTATGTTATGTATATCAACCTATTGGAAGATAGTGTCGAAGGGAGGGAGTTGGTCTTAGTCTTTGCTGATTAGTGAATTTAATTACTCTTTGGGTTTCCAAGTCATGCTCAAGTCCAAGGTGTGACTTGGTACCGCTAATTTGTATATCAACATATTGGAAGATGATATTTGGAGAACTAAGGATTTTTCTGGCTAAATTATCATTCATATTAATAATAACTTAGTGGATGATCGTTTGTAGACTTGTAGTTTTTGTTATTCCCTGCCAGATGTGATTGGTATGGAAATTGCAAACTTGACGATGGAGATAATTTCAGATCCATGAATGTGTCTCTTTGTTTGCAGTGACAATAAGTATTACTACAATGAGACACATGGCCTGGCCAATAGCGACGTAGATTTGGTTTCTTCCTTCTTTACTGTTTCTCTTAGATTTGCTCTAAAATTGGATCTGTTGAAATTTGCTTGTTCTAAAGACAATATGCATTACTCCAATCAGACACATGGCCTGCCCAAACACTCTTTTCAAAAATTCAAAGCAAATGCCATTAGGCACCGAAAATATCTCTGTGGGAGCAGTCGGAAGTTCAAAGAGGACAGATTAAACATGGGTAGGCATGTAATCAGAAGAACCACTCCTGCAGATCCTTGTCCCCTGCTGATATCTGGGGATTCTGGAATGGTCACTAAATTGTTGGGCAAAATACCAATACACCCAACAGGCTGGTGCCGTACTTTTAGATGCTCAGCAGTTTCTCAAACTCAGAATTTTAAATCTGTTCCAATATTTGAAGCTTTTGCTGGTGATGACACGTGCTCTTTTAAATTGTGTCCTATAAGAGTGTTTTTTAAATGCTCATTGTTTGTCCTTGTGGTTTTCAATGCATCACAGCCACAATGAGACTTAACATTTCCTCCTGGTTTTAAAATTTGAGAACTTGGAGTACAAACTTGTGACTTTGAGGTAGCAGCATGTCTTTTGGGGTTACAATTGATCTGGGACCTGATTGCAAGTGGATTTTTAAGTGCATTATTTGTCTTATGCAAAGGATCAGTCTTGTCTTCTTGCCAATGATAAGCCCAAGGACGCAGCTTTAGCTTCTTACGTTGTGTAGCATAACAAGAAAACTTATTTTAATAACCTGCATGGACCCACCAACGTAGATATTCAAATCTGGCAGAGTGGAACCCCATCATTTAAGAATCATTTTTTCCTAAAAACGTGTCACAGTTAACCACATTTTCTCCAATCTGTTTCTAGTGACTACCTTTGTTAGGCATATGGCAGAAAACTGTGAGAATATTGAATAGCCTTTGCCTCTAAATGGTATAACTGTGCTGGTAGAAATATCCCACTGCCTGATTAATATCTGGTCATTTGCTGCCATAGACGTCTTGATTGTGATATGGTAATTTTTTAAGCTTTTGTTAATACAACATTTTTGTGACTTATGTCTAAAACAGGGCTTCTATAGATTTGCAGTTAAATTCTGCTGATTATACATGCTCTGTTTGCTGTGAGAATTATTAGTTGGCTACACCAATTGTCTTTTTTTGACTTGCTTCTTCTTGCAGACATCGAAGCGGAGTGTACCATATCTGTTTGTTCGAGGTGATGGAGTTATATTAGTCTCTCCACCTTTGAGAACATCTTAAGAGTCTTTTGTAATCTAAAACACAGTTATAACGTTCTTTGGGTTAGCTATAAAATTTTTCTGATCATGTGGTGAATTTGAACACCTTTTCTCTGACTTATAATTTTTCCTTATGGAGAGAAATAGGTTATCTGAAACATTGCGTTTTAGATTTCATCAGTGAAGATGGAACTGCTTGCAGTAATACTAGTCATTAAAAACTAGCATATACTGAAATTTTGCACAGGGAATGGAATATGCTTAAGTATTTTGGCTTCTTTGATTGTGTACATTAGAACCATCTATTAGTTGGGCCTTCGCTGTAAATGGTTCTATGCAATGAATAGCTTAGAGTATCGCCCTTTACATATGTAAAAACTTATAATGCTTATGACGATTTGATTTTTTTTTTGTACTTTTGCAATGTACAGCTGGGGAATTTTTGTTTGCTAATAGATGCTTCAAATTGAATATCTGTTAATCTGTTTGTCAATGCAATGTCTTGTAAAGCTAAAATTCTCGTTTGGCATGTTGGTTTTATTATTACGAGTGTCACTCTATTTAACCTGGACAATAGAGGTTTTTGCTCTGCGTAAATCTTGATTATATAGATATTTGTTCGCCATGTAATGCTTTGGCTATCATTCAGGTTCAGGATGTTAATATGGTAATGTGCTGGAGTATGATGCAGCATCTTTTGACAACTATATCATTATGACATTTACTCTACCATGAAAGAATACCACCACTGTTGTTTGCATTGTGGCTTTCATGTTCTACCTCATGGCTCCTTTCTCATTTAAAATATTTATTCAAAAAATGCAGGTGAAACAGATCAAACCCACATGATCAGTCTGACATGAATTTAGCCGTGAAAGAATAAAACAAATATATTCTGATATTTTTCAATAGCTATATCTTCAAGGTTCACCGTTTCACCTTTTTATCCATTATTAGTTCATTGATGTTCACAAAAATGGTAGATAAAAGAATATATAATACATGATCATACGAGGGGAAAACTGGTTAGCTTCCTTACAGGGGCGTGAATTTAATTTAATGCGTGCTCTATGTAATTATGATCTTTGCTGGTTGAGAGAAAACTGTGTGTTTCCTAATTCAGCTGTGTTCAAAATCAGTGCTATAAGACTTGCTGAACATTCTGCACGTCTCCGATTCGAAGTCCGGGCAGGTCAAAGTGAGACTTGCTTTGGCTACAAGGAAAGGACTCGATTTAAATTTGAACCCACCTCATATATATATATATAATTTAAAAAAAAAACTATAATCTGGCTACGATATAATTTGACTTTGGCTATAAGGGAAGGGCTCACTTTAAAGTCTTCACAATATCGAAACATTACATTTGTTAAGAAACTTCCCTAAGATTTAATGAGCATTGTGACCTTGATCGATCTAAAATAATCAATTTGATATAAAATAAAAACATCAACTCTAATCTTTACTCTGATTCTATCCTACTTTATTTCAGGTAATTTTATTCTAACATTAATTCTAAAACGAACTCTAGTTTTAAACCTAGCTTTAACTGTAATGATTTTAGAATTATAATAATATAAAATAAAGAGTATAATTAATTATTTTAATTATAATAAGTTTTATTAATAATAATTTGATTAAAACATTTACAATAATTATTAATTAAAATTATGGTTGAAATATAATTGATTAAAAAATTTATAGTTATTTTATTTTTTAAAATAATAATTAATAAGATAATTATATTAACAACATGAAATTTTCATAGTTCATAAAGATGTAAGAATGATATTTTTTGAATTTTATTGTGAAGATAATTATATCTTATATATATTATGACTCTACAACTAAATAATTATATAATTAAAATAATTGTAATTTTAAAATTATTTTTTATTTTAAATTAGTTAAATATATTTCAATTACTTATAAATCCAATTTTAATTTAATCAAAAGATTTATATAGTTATAATTGTTGGTGTAACTTATGTCTTATGTAATTACATTTTACTTAACTTAGGTCAATGCATATCATAGTAATTTGCATAGGAAACACTTAAAGAATTGCATATCTAGAGAATATGGTTGTATGAGAAATTCCACCTTTAGTGGTGGTATATTGTTATCACATTTTTATATCCACTTATAGTGGAATGATAATTCCGTCGAAAGTGGGTGATCCACCTTTAGTGGAATTATCTATTATTTTCTCCTACCTACTCTTGCATCTCATTGAGCCACATGTCTTTGTTGTGCACTTTCTTCTCCTTTTGCCTTGCTTATATATGCAGACACATGTACATTGTACTTAGTGGGACATTTTGCATCTTGATGGTTTGTTCTTGTCTATTTTGTTCTCTATTGTTTTTGTGCTATTCATTGGCCTCTAGATCTTGGGTTGCTATAGGTAAATTCTTACATGGTATCAAAGCCTATAGGGTGCCTTTGATTGTCATTGTTTAGAGAGATCTTGATGCATTTGAAGGTTGGCATCTTGAGAGATTTGTGGTGCATTGCATTTTTGGAGACAAGTTTGCAACTTTTCCACCATGGTCGATCATCTCAGGTGAATGCTAATTTTTGTTGTTGGTTGATTATGAGTCTTATTATTTGACTTATGCTAGACCATATATTAGCTTTGTTGTCAACTATATTTCTACGTTTATGCAAGAACCTAAGGTTGTCAGTTGGAAAGCAAAAAAGTGTGTTTTGAGATACATCTGTGGTACAGTGGAGTATGGTTTGAAATACAAGCAGAATGTAGAATTTTTTGTGTGGATAGATGGATGTAGATTATGTAGGATCAGTGGACGACAAGAAGTCTACTTCATGCTTCATTTTATTTTTGGCTTTTGGTTTGATATCTCAGGAGAGTGAGAAACAAAACATTTTTGCTTGCTCTTCCACAAAGGTAGAATATCATGTTGCAGGTGGATTTGTTTATGAGGCGATATGATTATATTGCATTTTGACAGGTATGGTTGTTCACGAGATAGGTTCTACCTCTTTGTTTTGTGACAATTAGAGTGTGTTGAATCTTGTTTGCAATCTCATTGTTCATGACTGTGTACCAATAATATTGAAGTTTAGTGTCACTTTAACATGATCATATTCAACAATAGAGCATCTAGCTCCAATTTTGTTTGACTCAAGAGTAACATGCTGACATATTCACTAAATCTCTTGTAGATGTAAAGTTCAAAGATTTTCAAACTTTCTTGATTTTCTTTCTTGGGAATATGATGTAATAAGGGGGGATTATTAGCATGCATATTATTATTACATAATTGTTAATTTAGGTGGTTTGATTAGTTGGTTTGTGGTACTTGATCAATTGCTTTTGTTCAACCAAATTCTCTTTGTTATTTATTGTCTTTGTCCATAATCAATATCTATTCATTGCCTATTTTTTTGAATTGAAAATATATCTTAGATAATCTTCTTGGAGACAAATTAGAACCTATGCAAATAGACAATATAAACTACTTTTATAGAAAAAGTCTAGGATTTCATTGGCAACTCATGATGCAATCAATCGAAATGTCAAAATTCGATTTGTAATGAAAAAGATATGTATTTTTGCAAAACTTAAAAATAAATGAATTAATGAAACAAATTGTCTAGCGTTGTTAATGCAATTGATTCTATTGAAAAAAAAGTCAATATTAAGATAGGAATGTAGCACAATGAGCTATAACAACTACTTTAGTTAATAAGTTGTTTTTGAGTAAAAGAATGATAAGAAGACAAGTAAATTTATAAATGCAAATCCTTAAATGTTGAGAAGAGTGGTAAATAGAAGAGAAAGTATTAAAAACAATCCAATCCAATAATGTTGGACTTTTAATGGTAAACTCGCAAGTTCTGACATGAAATTAAATAATGAAATCAAATATTTAATTAAAAAATATTAGCATGATAATATGTGAATAACATCTAATGTTAGAGATATTTCAAAATTAAGAAAGGGGTTAAAAATTTACAATCCTTGTCCAAAACATCTATTAGAAATAACTCAAACACAATTTTATAAAAAAAAAATAGATGATTCAGTTTTACAAAATATTACCATAAGTCAAAACCATTTGAGAAATATAAATTTTGGTATATGAAAATTAATAAACAATGTATCACTTGTTTAAATTCATGTAATTCCATTATTATTATGATGTTTTTTTTTCATATATACATTTTATTTTGCATACTAATAAAATTAGGCAAGAATGTGGTATTAATATGCTACCTAACAGAATCAAGGAGTTTATAGTAAGTTTTGTTGTCCTCATTTTTGTTTTAAAAAATGAAGGATCATTACATGAAATTTTTGTCAAAAAATGAAAATTTTACTCTATGGCACACTTCCCGATGCAGAATTTCGCCTAATCCTTTGACTGGCTTCATCCTCAGTCCATCCTCAAACCATGTTTCGAATTTCGTCGCATTTTGGGTTCATTTGCTATGTCTTTCCTTCAATTTCGGGTTTTTTCTCCCTGACTACAGGTGGGAAATTTTCCTTGAATTGCAAGTTTTATGATTTCCTTTGTTTTGGTCTTTGTAGGGAAATTTTTGGCTAAATACAAGTGCACTTTATTGAAATAAGAACTTGTAATTTGCTTTTTATTTCCCCCTTGATGCTTTTTGGTTTTTTTTAGTCTTTATAGGGATTTTTTTGGACAAGTTACAAGTTAATTTTAAATCACATATTTAAAGGTCACTTGTAATTCTTTTCAAAACCCCTACTTTAATGTCTTTTGCTTCTAATAGGGATTTTAAACCCCTATTACATGTGTGCAAGTTATTTAAACTTGTTGTAGGGATTTTATTCTCCCTTTACAAGTAATTTGTAACTTGCACATCTCTCTCCAAAACCCGATTTTGCCTGGGAATGAAAAAAGAGACATTTTAAACTTGCTATTTTGCCCAAAAAACCCGATTTTCTCCATAAAGTGCAAATTGAAGGATTTTAAATTTGTAATTGCATTTTTAAAACCCAATTTTGCCTTGTTGATGAAAAAGTGACATTTTAAATTTGCTATTTCATTCAAGAAACCCGATTTTCACAAATACATGCAATTTTGAGCTTGCTATTTCATCCAAAGAAACCCGACCAACCAAGAGAAACGTTTTTGTTGGAGATTTCAAGCAAATTTTGTGGAGAAATTCAAGGAGTAAGGAGGTGATTTTGTAGCAAGATGATTTATGTGAGTTGAAGAACACGTTGCTACTGTTTTTGTGACGATTTACCCTTGTTTTCTGCAAAAACGGTTGACCACGTGGTTCCTTGAATCCACATTTTGGAGGATTTTAACTCCATAAACTTGTAATCTCCTAAGGCGTTTTTGCCTTTCATACCTAGGCGTTGAAGTTGGAAGGAGATTTGGTCACTTCTTGTGCCATTTTAGATGCATTTGATGCCACGTTTTTTCCACGCGATCCTTCAAAGGCTGCGTTTTGGAGGGTTTTGATGCCATGTTTTCATCTCTCCCTTAAGCGTTTTGCTTTGGGACTCTTAGGCGTGATTCCTCTTTGGCATTTTGGCTCTTCAAACTTGCACTTGATGCTATGTTTTCTCGCTTATGGCATTTAAAAAAAAGCGTGGCTAGGGTTTCGGATTGTGGTTTATCTCTATTTAAGAGTTATTCTTCTTTCTTCCAAAGATTGATCATCTTTTGGAGAGGCATTTTCAGATTGATACAAGGTATGCTTTCTTTTCTTTTTTTGTTTCATTTTCTTGTTTTCTTATTTTTCCTTTCTAGTTGTAGATTTGTGTAGACACCCAAAATTGTCATGTTTAATTAAATAAATATTTTATTTATTTAATTATCTAAGCTTAATTCTTCTATTAATTAAATAAATCTTTATTTATTTAATTAATTCATTTATCCTCTTCTAGCCTTATTTCTCATTTAAATAAATACATTTATTTATTTAAATTATCCTTTTCCTAAATTAAATAAATATCTTATTTATTTAATTGATCCCACTTCTTCTATTAATTAAATAAATCTTTATTTATTTAATTTATTCATTAGCCTTTTCTACCCATGACACATGTCATTCATCTCTTAATTCCTACACTACCTACCCCTTTCATTACTTTATTATTTCCTCTACCTACCCTCTAATCCTAGCCAACCTCCTTTTTACACCTCTCAATCTTATCCCTCCATTTCATATTGTGTCTTCTATTTAAGAAGATGCTTCCTTCATTATCAAACCCTAATGAATCATTTTAAGGACTTGACTACACTACGATCCTACTTGCAACCACATTTCGTTCTTTGTTGAGCTCTTGTGCATATAAAATCTGAGAGCAAATATATCAAGCAAGATCAATGGAGATAGGAAGAATGGAGATCAAAACCCTATTGGACATGTGATGGTATAATCTTTGTGATTTCATGTGATTTGCATTGTCGTAGGTAATCTTCATATGTTATGGTGGATCTTTGTTGATTGTTAGGCTAGGGTTTTGTGGTTGAATTCATTTAGCCTTTCAATCTTGTTGTTATTGTTATCCATTTTCACCATATACATTTTGGCACGCCCGGTGGGACACTTGTCCCTTTGCATCTAACCTCCTTGTTGCAGATTTTGCGTTTTTGAAGTTGCAGATCGGACATTTTTCGACAGCATTTTAGTTTTTTTCCGCGTCTGTGAACTTTCGGATCGTGTCTTTGATTTTCTGGCGCGTTTGCGGGATCTGGAATCGCGTCTGTGTTTTCGACAAATTTTATTTTGCAGGTTTCAGAAAGGAGCGTCTGTGTTTTAGAAACGCGTCTGTGTTATTTCTACCCGCGTCTGTGTCGGAAAGGAGCGTCTGTGATTTTTAAGCGCGTCTGTGCATCACAGAACCACGTCTGTGTTATCCAGACGTGTCTGTGTTGGGGGTAACAGCGTCTGTGTATTTACTGTTTCAGAATTTTGAAGTTTCATTGATTCAATTTTTGGATTTTGTACTTAGGGTTTCAGATCTGGTTTATTTTTGGACTAACATTTTCAGATCTAGCTAACTAAATTGGTGCAGCTTGTCTTGGAAGCAAAATGTTTTGTTGAAGGCCCCTATGTCACAAAGTCTTTTGGGTTTTTAAAATGTACCTAACTTGTATGTGTGCAGGAAGGGGTGATTATGTCAAACAACCCAAACTACTAACAACTTTTGTTGCAGGTCCTTGGCTAGGGTTTTGAATTTTTATTGTGTGCCTTGTTTTCAAAGACTAGCAAACACTTCCATTGGTGCACTAAAATTGAATCATTGTCTTTTGTGTCTTGAGCAATAGGCTCTTTTTGTTTAATCTTTAGAGGGCCTATCTTCCCGTGTGGTCATTAGGACTACTAGTGAGAAGAGAACGACCCAAGTGGTAGCGAGGAAAACCCACCTCATCCGAACCACTATAATCAAATGTATTCATGGTGAAAACTATGAATAACGTGTGCTGATTAGTTCATACCGACACTATGTCTCCCCATAAACCCGTTTGATCAAATTTATTTGATCAGTTGTAGGGCGTAACCCCTACCGGCTGGGAGCCTTCTGTATTTACAGAGCTGAAAGTGCCGCATGTATGGCCACACGAGCGAATGCCCTTACTAGCACCATTTTGTTTTAGAGGCCCAAATCCTTCTAGTTGTTGGGGCAGGAGGTCGGACCTCTGGTAGCGGCCCACACACATACGGTTCTTAGTAGAGATACAAAGTTCGCCATGGGGACTGATGCTTGGCTGACCCGAGAAGTGAGTGTCGAGGGTGGAGCCAGTGAGGTCAAGCATCTAAGTATCCGCTCTGAATAGCGTAGCCTCGGAGGTAAAACCCTATGTGGGATCAACAACTATTGTCTTGGCCAGCCATAAGAATTGTGCTTGACTTATGTTAAACATTCAAACAATCAAGACCAAACAACAAAACATTGTGTCTTTTGTGTCTTCAAGTGTATGCAAAACAATTTTACATCAAACAACACACTTTTCTTGGAGTCATTGTCAGTCTAAACACTTGCAAACATTGAGTCCTCATCAACATTGTGTCCTCTTGTCACGAAAAACAGTCAAACAGTCAGATTGGGTCACAACAAAACGACTTCACAGATTGGAAAAAAAATTGCACAAATTTTACAGAAACGCGTCTGTGTCTGTCTAGACGCGTCTGTGAAGGGCAGAATAGTGTCTGTGTTTAAAACAACGTTTGTGTTGAATATAAGCACGTCTGTGTAGGGTAACCGCGTCTGTGCAGTATACAGTCGCGTCTGTGTCCAAAATTGAAAAAAAAAACTGTTATAGTCTAGCAAACATAAACAAGAAAATCTCAGAAGCGCGTTTGTGTTAAACAGAGTAGCGTCTGTGTTAGGAAATTGCGTCTGTGAAGTATACAGTCGCGTCTGTGTCCAGAATTGAAAAACTGTTATAGTCCAGCAAGCAAACACAGTCAGTTTCGGAAATCTTGAGCTTCCTAGGTCATCTCTCTAAGGTTTCATTTAGCATTCAACCTATCCTTGGGTCTCACAAAGTCCATCATTGCTTTACATCTCACTTTACATTCACATTTGTCTAAACTTGAGTCAAAAGGTCACTTGCTTGTCCTCACTATACTTTGTCAACACACCACATACAACAACACTTTGCTAAGTGGTCCCTCATCAAGGTTTCTTACTTTTGGGTCTCATTTGGTTTTACTTAGAGTCAAGGTCAACTTACCTCATCAAGAGAAACTATCCTCTCTTTGGAAGTCACACCTACTCTACTACATACATACTTGGTCTTACACTTTGGACATTGCAAGTACACCTCAGATTCATTTACATTTCATCCAACTCTTGGTCTTCCATACTTTTTCCATTTTCATCTAGTCTCACACATCTTGGTTAATACCTAGTTCATGGTTGAAACCCGTCTTCAAAAATCTAGCAGAGAAACTAAAGAAGCTCAAGAGTCCGCAAACATGAGTTCTTATGAGTATGACAATGATTTATTTTTCAATACTGATCACACTACATTACCTGACATGGAGGCTTATAGAAACATTCCAAATGTTGAGAACATGGACACTCTAAACAACAATGCTACACACAATGACAATTTGGACAACCTATCAATACATTCAACAGATGTGGAGGAGTCCATTATGAATCCCCATTTCAATCGACTGATTGAGGAGATAATGAGGAGAGATAGACAATACTTCTTACACATGATGGCACAAAGTGGAGCCAAGATACCTCACGATTTTGACATGTCTCAAATAATGGAACATAGAACTTTGCAACAACCTCACTCCAACATGGATCAAAGGAGACCTAATAGTGGAGGAAATAGAGGACCACACATGGTACCTGAATCACCATCAGCTTTGCTTCAAAAACCAGAGGTCCCACATACACATGGTCAAACATATGATACTCACCTTCGCAGACCATTATGGAAGTCTTATGCAAACAAATATGCTCAATCACATATCAATGCTAAGGATCAACCACCAAAGCAATGGGATATTCCAAGGCATGCTCAAAATTTGGACACAAGGAAACCTCATGTCAAATTTGGGGGCAATACAATAGAACATGACATGCCTGTAGAGTATGGTATACATGCACAACATAGATATGGTGTTCCTCAACATGAAACTATACCAAGTGGTCCATATACGTAGCATCACTATAGACCTCCTCCATATGAACATGTGTATGATCAATATCATCGATATATGCAACATGTACCTCCTCCAATGGGTACCTCAAACATAGGATATGGTCCAAGAAGTCGATCTCCACCTAAGAGCAGTTTGGAACAACAAATCAGGGACTTACAAAAGAAAATGGAGGACATAAATGCACCAAAGCCAACATGCACAATGAGAGACATATGTCCTTATCCATTTGACAAGAGCATTCCAATGCCGCCATTTCCTACACACTTTGTGACGCCTAAATTTGAGAAGTATAGAGGAAAAGGGGATCCTAAGGCACACATAAGATAATTTTTCACAGCTTGCATTGAAGTGGCTTCAGAAGAGACATATTTGATGAGATTATTCCCACAAAGCTTAGGCGATCAAGCTATGGAATGGTTCTCCCAACTTCCACCTAGTATTAAGTCATGGGGTGACTTAGCAGAGACATTTATTCAACATTTCTCCTATAACATAGAGACAGACATATCAGTCACTACTTTGTGCAACACCAAGCAAAAAGAGGGAGAATCTTTTGCATCATTTTTACAAAGATGGAGAAATCTAGCTAGCAGATGCTCTTGTGAAATTCCACAAAAACAAATGGTAGAAATGTTCACCCAGAATGTTAATAAAGACATTGGCTATGATCTAAGGAAAGCTTGTTTGTCCATCTTCAAGGACGTCATTCAAAAAGGCTTAGCAACAGAAAAGGTCCTAATTGAGCAAGGAGTCATTAAGATATTCAAGGAAAACAAAGATGACTTTAAAGGAAAAGACAAGCCAAGATTTTGGAATAAAAACAAGAGCACAGTCAATGATGGTGTTGTTGATGCCAACACAGTGCGACCCAAATTCATCTTTTCAGAATCAAGTTCTACAAACAATCAGGTGAATACTCAAACAACTTCCAGGTCACGAAGGAAATACACTCCTTTGGGAGAACCACTTGAGTCAGTTTTCAAGAAGTTAGTGGCAAACAAGGTGATCACAATTCCAGATTTCCCGCCATATGAACCAAAGGTCAAACCAAATTGGTGGAATGATGATGAGTATTGTGAATTTCATAAAAGCAAGGGTCATAAAACAGGTAATTGTCATCGACTGAAGAATATTGTGCAAGATCTCATTGATAGAGGTGACATTGAGATTGAGGGACATTCGTCTAATCAAGAACATGAGATGTTTAAGGAACCATTCCCAAAACATGACAAAGGAAAAGCTAAAGCCACAGATGATCAAGCCAACTATACTAGAGCACCTTACAACTATGATTCAACTATCAATCATATCTCGATGGACAATCATATCTCTACTATTACCATCAAGAACAAAAACCCTGAGAATCCTCCTCAGTGACCCAAGATTGTCCTAAGAGGTGTTAAATCTTCTTCCGAGCCTACCTCTGAATGTCATGTTACAACTCGTCGAGGTAAAATCACTTTGCCAGGTGCTTCAAATAAAAACACTGCTTCTTCGTCAACCAAACCTGAGTATGACCTTGTAGAACAGTTAGGGAAAACACCCGCGCTCATCTCCATCCTTGAGATTTTACGCATATCCCTCGCTCATAAAGCTATTCTTGACAAAATCTTGAGAGACACCGCCGTTCCTACTGATCTGAACGTGGATCAGTTTCAAGCCATGGTGGGATACCTTTCCATTCCACATTCCCTTACGTTCACAGAAGCCGATGATGCCTCTGTAAGTCAGCCACATAATGCACCATTACATATTGAAGCCTTCATACATAAACATCGAATAAAGCGAGTCCTGATAGATGGAGGAGCTGGTCTAAACATTTGTACATTGAGCACCATTAAACAATTGGGATATTCCGATAAGGCTGTGAATTCAAAAAATCAAATCACCATCAAGGCATATGATGATGAAGAACGCTCATCCAAGGGCACAGTCACCTTACCTCTAAGAATTGGGCCAGTTACAAAGGATGTGGTTTGCCAAGTCCTGGATTTAGATCTCACTTATAATATATTGCTAGGACGTCCTTGGATTCATGAAATGAGGGCAGTCCCATCGACATATCACCAATGCATTAAGTTTCCTCACAATGGAGTCGAGGTAACAGTTAACGGCGATCCTAATCCGTTCATATATTGCAATAACTTGAGATCACATACTGAGACCATCATTCCCAGTAATCGTGAAGCTGTTTCTTCTTCGGCATACATTGATCCTGAGTCATTAAAACCTTCGACATCAAAACAGGGTGAACTTAAAGGCAAATTTCAGGACAAAGGCATGGGAGAATACACTTTAAATCGGACCATGTATTTACGACAAGTCATGAGCTCTCCAAAAGAATATGGAAGGCCACCTCCTAACAAGCAAACATTCATCATGACGCTCAAATGGGACCCTACTACCTTTCAAAGATGGGGCGAACTAGAAGAGGAAGGTTTATACAAAATGCTCTACAAAGACATTGAAGATGACACACAAGATCAGATCAATATACCCTGTGAGAAATAAGGCAAAGGCTTCAAGATTCTACAAAAATTCGGGTATGATGGAAAAAGCCCTCTTGGGTTACGCAAAGAAGGCGTTATGGAGCCCTTACAACCTGAATTGACTATAAAAAGGGAACACTGGAAGGGACTTGGTTTTCTGACTTCCAAGATCCACACTAAAAGGACAGAAGAGGCATCGCAAATCAAAATTGCCAAAATTCAACAAGAGGATCGCTATTCCACAGACTCCAACGAATGGGAATGGGGTTCAGACAAATCCTCCAGTGACTATGAGCTCACCGAGACATTCAGAGAGCCAGGTGAACCCACAGAAGAGGAGGAGTTTTATAACAAATTCAAAGTTGGTCAAGAAACAACCCATGAGGAGTCTACACAGTCCTTGTCTCAAGGTTCTAGGTTGAAATCACATAGGATGAGAACACCTGTTCCGGAATGCGCTACTAGTGATGATAATTTGGATTCGTTCGTGATCGAGACTGATGAGGAGAGTGCCATCGATGACCTCGATAATTACCTTGACATACCCGAATATAACCACATCTTCACTCTTAGCCCCGCTAACTTCGAAGACATTAACTACCTTCCCCTTGTTCATCACCAACTCATTGACTGGGATAATGAAGGACCTCCACAGTTGGATACATTCCAAAACGATGAAGCTTTTATTGATTATCTAGGCATACGAAATGATCTTCCCCCTGGAGACCATAAAGCGGGATACACCATAGAACTCAATAGCGTGACATATTTTGGTGAGGGTGTCGGACCTTCCAGTCGCAAAAATGTGAAAATAAGAGCAAATCAAGGGTCTTATGGCGAAAACCACATTGTGGCGCTATCTGACCCCAAAAAAGTAAAAAGAAAGGACGTATCTGAGGGTGAAAACCTCTCTGAGGCGCCCGAAGATGGAAGGCTCGACATTCTCCCAGCATCATATGAGGAAAAATCATGCATGTTGGTAGAGGAAACTATCAAAACAAACATTGGTACAGAAGAGGTTCCGCACAACATATTCCTAGTTCAATCATTGACAGAGTCTGAAAGGTCAAAATTCATAAGTTTCTTCAAAGAGAGACAAATCAACTTCGCCTGGTCATACGCTGATATGCCTGGATTGGATCCGGATTTGGTAATGCATCATCTGACGGTCAAACCGGGGGCAAAACCAGGAAAGCAAAAATTGAGAAAAATGCATCCACAAGTGGCATTACTAGTCAAAGCAGAGCTTGAGAAATTACTCGATGTCGGATTCATACGTCCAATTGATTATCCTGAATGGATCTCTAACTTGGTACCTGTCAGTAAACCAGATCGCAGCATCAAAATTTGCACAGATTTCAGAGACATCAACAAAGCTTGTCCAAAGGATGACTTCCCATTACCAAACATTGACTTGATTGTGGATCTCACAGCAGGTCATGAAATGCTATCATTAATGGATGGGTTCTCTGGCTATAATCAGATAAGAATTGCACCCGAGGATCAACATAAAACATCATTTACTTGTCCGTGGGGAACTTTCTGCTGGAATGTCATGCCTTTCGGGTTAAAGAATGCAAGTGCTACATATCAAAGAGCTATGACTACTATCTTTCATGATCTCATGCATGTAACTATGGAAGATTATGTTGACGACCTCCTGGTCAAATCAATAGACAAAAATACACATTTGGACATACTTTCAGTTGCCTTTGATCGGTTGGAAAAATACAAAGTAAGATTAAATCCCAAGAAATGTGTCTTTGGAGTAACCTCCGGGAAACTCCTAGGATTCATTGTGTCCAAAAGAGGAATTGAAGCAGATCCAGCAAAATTCAAGGCTATCTTGGACATGCCGCCACCCAGAAATATCAGTCAACTTCGATCCTTACAAGGGCGACTCCAGTCTATACGAAGATTCATAGCACAACTCGCAGATAAGTGCAATCCTTTTCAACACTTGCTACATAAAAACATCAAATTTAAATGGGATGACAACTATCAACAGGCTTTTTAGACGCTCAAAAATTATCTTTTGAATCCGCCAGTTCTGATGCCACCAGTTCCAGATCAACCACTGTTATTATACATTTCAGCTACTCCAACAGCACTGGGGGCACTCTTAGCGCAACAAATCGCTGAAGGCAAGGAAAAAGCCGTATACTATATCAGTCGCACATTGGTGGGATATGAGCTAAACTACACACCAATCGAGCGTGCCTGTCTCGCCATGGTCTTTGCTTCACAGAAATTACGACATTACATGCTCACTCATAAGACTAAATTGGTTGCAAGGATAGATCCGTTGAAATACCTTCTCAATAAAGCAACACTTACTGGGCAATTGGCCAAATGGGTAATGATACTGAGTGAATTCGACATCGAGTATGTGGACAGAAAAGCAATAAAAGGACAAGCCATCGCAGATCAATTAGCAGATGCCCCCATGATCGATGATGTTCCTCTAAATTCAGAATTTCCAGATGAATCCATTTTAACAATATCACATACAAGGCCATGGCAACTATATTTTGACGGCTCATACACACAGCATGGGGAAGGAGTTGGCATCCTCTTTATAACTCCTCAAGGGGATTCTATACCAAAATCATACCGCTTATCATTTCCTTGCACTAACAATATAGCGGAATATGAGGCATTAACAACAGGATTACGAATTGCAGTTCAATGGAAGATCCAGGAACTTCGTGTTTTTGGAGACTCCCAACTGGTTATCCGTCAAGCAACTGATGATTACCAAACAAAAGATGAAAAATTAATGCCTTACAAACAAATGGTGGATGATCTGAAACAACACTTCACAAAGATAGATTTTGAGCAGATACCAAGAGAGCAGAATCGAGCCGTAGATGCCATGGCTAAAATTTCTTCATTGATTGATTTACCTCCAAACGAGACCCGCTATGAGTTCTTGGTGGATAACCTTTTGGTCCCTTCATATGAGATAATCCCTACTGAAATGATATGTGTTGTCGGTCCCGAATCCCAATTATATGGTTCCATCTTCACATACCTTCGCGACAATATCCTAACTCCTAATCTATCAAATAACCAACGCCGCACCTTCATTCGCCAATCCTCTCGATATGTCATTTTAGCTGATATCCTATACCGGCGAGGTCTAGATGACACTCTTCTTAGATGTTTAGAAAGCGATGAAGCTCAGATTGCGTTACGGGAAGTGCATGAAGGGATATGTGGTCCACATGCTAGTGGTCCTACCTTGGCCAAGAAATTTATCAGGACTGGATATTACTGGCCCAATATGGAGAAAGACTCATATCAGTTTGTCAAGAAATGTAAGCAATGTCAAATTCATGGAGATCTCATACATGCGCCAACACAAGAACTTCAACCACTTGCGTCTCCTTGGCCCTTTTGTCAGTGGGGACTCGATCTCATAGGCAAGATTCACCCTCCTTCCAATGGTCATAAATTCATTATCACAACCACAGAGTATTTCACAAAATGGATTGAAGCCGTGCCTCTCACACAAGTCACTGGAAAACAGATTGCTACGTTCATCCTTAACTATATCATATGCCGATATGGTATTCCTGTTTCCATTATCACTGATAACAAGCGTCCCTTCAAAAATCAGGATGTTCGCGAACTCTGTGACCGCTTCCATATTTCCCATCGTTTCTCCACACCGTATTACCTCCAAGGTAATGGCCAAGCTGAGGCGTCTAATAAAACAATCCTTAAAATCCTCAAGAAGACCGTCGACGACGCTGGCCGTAATTGGCATATCCAACTTAATCTTGCACTTTGGGCCTACCGCACAAGCATCCGTACACCTACAGGAGCTACACCCTATTCACTAGTCTATGGTTCGGAAGCCATCTTGCCTATTGAGGTCGAGTTACCCTCTTTACGGGTCTCTTTGCAAAACATCATCACTGATGAAGATTACAGGGTCTCTCGCTTACAAGAACTAGAACTGCTGGATGAACGGAGACAAACTGCTTTTAATCATCTCAAGGCTTACCAACAACGAATGAGTCGCAGCTACAATCACAAGGTCAAGCCTCGCACATTTGAGGTAGGTGACTTGGTTCTCAGAGAAAACCCCACGAATCAGCAAGACAGAGAGAAGAAGGGCAAGTTCGAACCAAACTGGCTTGGTCCTTACATCGTTACAACAGCATATGGATCTGGGGCATATCAGCTCTCAACTACAGAAGGTGAACCTTTGGAGGATCCTATCAACAACATGCACCTTCGTAGGTTCTACACATAGCTCTTCAGAGTATCCTAATTCAAAAATACAAAAAAAAAATCAAAAAAATTCAAAAATACAAAAAAATTATAAAACAAAAAAATCGTTACTTGGTGAAAACCTGGCAAACAGGCGCCTTGTGACACAAAAAAACATTGAAAAATTGAAAAAAGTAAAGAGAAATAATTTCGTCCAACGGTGAAAACCACTTCGGTGGCGCCCTGGGCAAGTACCATGGTGAAAAATGGGTCACCAGCGCCATGTGTAGAGACATTGCTTCTCCCTCCTTCAGGATTCTCTTTCATCATTTCACTTTGCACACACTCACAGCCTACATATCCATAATAAACTTACCCATTTCCATCATGGCTTGTTATTGATCTACCTAAGATTGGTTAGCCATTCATAATAAACCTCCCTTTCCATCCATAATAAATCAGATCCTATCTGTGGCTAAGGCACAATCCTACGTCTAGTGATGGGTGTGGAACTGAGAACATCACATGTTTCGAGGAGTACAATTTCTTCCAGCTTTCTTCAATCTATCCGCGCACACAATCCGTAATAAAGTAGCATTTGCATCACAGATCCGCAATAAAGTTTCATCTTCTCCGCAATAAAGTATCAGTTTCGTGGATTCAGTCAGTTTCAGATGAGACACAACAACAACAACAATGAGCTTCAACAAATCAAATCTTTCAACAGACTCAGACAACATTATGGTTCAGTGCTATCTATCCTTTCTGTGAAAGTAAACATTGTGACCACAATCAAATAAGACTTATACAAGTGACAAGAGACGCTAAACCTGAGGACTACAGTGGATGTTGGTGTCGAGTCTTGGTTTTTTTTTGATTTCATCTTTTTTTTTGGTGACATGTCTTTTAGCTTTTCCGGGATGTCTTTGACTAGAGATTCTATCTCTAGGATGTCTTTGACTAGAAAGGCGAGGATGGGGTATCGTCACCTATTTTCTTTTGCTGTCTGTGGATTGTCTCTTAGTAATGCTATGACTTGTCCAAGGATATGAGGACACTGTGAGTCTAGTATGAACTGGGGCATTCCTTGTTTGTGACTGTCTTATCTCCATGCAAACAGGTACAATGACTTTCTGGGTCGAACATATGCCTCGATTGTCATAACCTATTTTGCCATAATAAAGCTCAATGATGATAACGCACAAGAAGCTCTTTCACTTTCATATCTTCTGTCTTCCATCCCCCTTTTTTGATTGACTTCCATCGTCCTTCTCGAGTCCGCGTAGCCTGCTATCACATGACTGAGTATAATGACACACCAAAAACATTTGCATTTCATGTAGTTGCACCTGCATTACCACATATAAGCATTTCATACATACATATAGATATCACAACTGCATCACATCTTGCACACAACACTTGTTAGCACAATTTACATTTGCATTATCATATTCATATGCATTACATACATTTACATTTGCATTTGGCATAACATTTTAAAACATAAAAGAACAAAAATATTGCATTACATACATATTTGCATCCATATCATAAGCATCACATAAGAACATCTCATCACATAGGTACACATGCATATAGCTGCCGCAAAGATGAATCATCTCATATATATAATCAAAAGTGTCATGATACAATGATGTCAAAATCATATGGCTACAATCACCCGCAGGTGTCTACAATACAAAAGAATGGTACAACACTGATACAATGGGAGCCCTCTAAGGCTATGATGAACTCCCTCCCTTGGAGCCGCCTGGCCTCAATAGAATCTGAGCCCCTGAAGGACCCGCTCCAGGATCATCCCGCCTGCCCCCTCTATCTGGTGGTGGTGGAGGACCCATGACCCCACCACTAGATGCTTGCCTCCTCCGACTCCCTCCCGTAGCTGTCGTTGTACGTGACGGTCTATGGAAGCTTCTCGCCCGCTGATCTGCTGGCACTGCACCGTAGTAGAGGTCCCTCCAGTACCCTATCTCCTCTCCGGCCCGCAGGACATATGCATATCCTGCCCCGTGTCCTCCGCCGCCTGTCTCCCGGCCCTCAGCGCTGTCTCAGCCTCTGTATAGCGCTGGATAGCCTGATCTCTCTCCCGCTCAGTATCTCTGAGCCTCGTCCTGAGCCGATCCCTCTCCCTCTCCAGCTCCTATATCTCATCTGCATGGCCCTGGCAGATCTCCCTGAGCTCAATCAACTCATCCTCCTCTGGGTCAGCCCCCTCTGCCTCTGCCTATGGCTCCTCCTCTGTGGGTGCCTGTCCCTGTACCTGTACCCGTACTGGTGCCTGTACGGGTACCTGTCCCTGTCTCTGTCCCTGCTCCCGTGCCTGTACTGGCACCTGTCCCTGTCTCTGTACCTGCCTGGGACCCTGTGTTGCTGGTACCTGTAGGGGCAATCCGCCATGACCCCTCACCACCTGAGCCTGCCTCTCCTCCCCACCCTCTCTCCGAGGTGCAACTCGCCTTTCCACAACTACTCCCCTCCGCCGCCGTCGGCCTCTACCCCCATCACCTCCACCATCATCATCATCGTCCCCACCTCCATCTCCATCCAATAGCTCCCCTGGATCTGTCAATCGTGGGAATGGATGCTCTACCCAATACGCTATATACTCTGCATCCATCCTAACATCCTCAATCTCAGGCCACATGTCCCATGGAAGAGGGATCATCTCTGCCAGCTGTGTCAGCGCCTGATCATATGACAATAAAGGCCCAAACTACGCCTGATCCCTAACTGTACGGGTATACATACCCGAGCCTCGTGGCATCCTCTGAATCCGACCAAACTATCGGCCAACCCTGTCCACTAGTTGTCTCTCTAATATATAGGGTGTCCGCCCAATCAGGTACCTGCTCCGGAAGGTGTAGGGCAGCTCCACTGCGTCATCCTCCCACTCCTCGCATCCTAGATACGGTCTCCAGATGACTACATCAATGTCATCTATCACTCGCTGCCAATGCTCTAACCTACCAATCCGCGGCTGCGAGGTGATCATGTCATATAAATGAACAAAGCTGCGTCCATGACCTCTACCCCTGAAGTGTATCAGTCGGGTAATCGGCAGATGCTCGTAAGCCCAAACTTGCAGTAGTGTCACCCCGCAACCCAATCCAACTGACCCATGGTATACAAACTGGTGAAGCTCATAATATAAGTGGGCCAACACACATGGTCCCCAAGCATATCTGGTGTGCTGCGTCACCAGTGTCTCCAGTGCTCCGCCCCAACCCACTGCCAATCCCCGTGTCGCCCTATCCGGACACACGAACCCACTGATGGCTCCTCCGATCACAGCTGGCAATGCTAACCCTGTGGCTGTCATGGTGTCCCATGCCACATGTCCTGCCCTCATCTCTAAGCCGGGATCCTGAAACACTCGTCTCAATGCCTCCCTATCTCTGTCACGATCATATGGAATCAAATCTCCATCAATCGGTATATGCAGAATCCTGTAGACATCCTCAAGGGTGACTGTCATCTCACCCATCGGCAAATGGAAAGTGCATGTCTCAGAATGCCATCTCTCGGCAAGTGCAGTCAACAGCCCCATGTTTGCCCGAAACTCAGGCACATATAGCACATGTCTCAAGCCCATCTCCTCGATGGCAGCTCACTCCTCAGCTGTCAGCTCAGGTCGCAATCTCTGAGTCGACGGGAATCTCTCCCGTGACTCCAGCATAGGCAAGTACTCTTGCAGTCAAGCAAATCAATCATGTCAGTTATAGTGGCATTCACTGTTCATCACAAAATGCTACTTTGTTATCTAAATGCATATGGTTATCTATCCTAGTGACACTCACTGTTCATCACAAAGTGTTGCTTCTATCCTAGTAGTACTCCCTGTTCATCACAAAGTACTACGTGTGTGACACTCACTGTTCATCACAAAGTGTTACTCACATTTGCACTCCCTGTTCATCACAAAGTGCTGCTCATACTTTGGGGTACTCCCTGTTCATCACAAAGTACTCTATCTTGGTGCTCACTGTTCATCACAAAGTGCCTTGATCTATCCTAGTCTTCCTAGAGGACCTGCTTGAGTGTATCCTCTCAGCAGCTTATCCAATCGACAACGTATGTTCATCACAGAACTACCGATTTGACCTAGAAGACACAACCTTGCATTTTCGGACATAAACACGCTTTTACCTCATAAACGCACCTACAGACTGCACAGGCGCGCCTAAACAACACAGACGCACCTGTATGACATAAGCGTGCCTATACTTTACATAAACGCGACTTTGAAGCACAAACACCTCTGCATGACATAAACGCGCCCGCATTTGACATAGACGCGACACCGACACAGACGCGCCTGGCACCGACGCAGACGCGGTTACACGATTTTAGACTTTTTTGTACCCTATTCTTAAGCACATTTATTGCTCTAACTAGCATGCATTAATGACAAAAATAAATGCGTCAAAGTACGAGAAGGTTTGGTGGTACTTACCAGCTCTCCTGCCTCTGCTGGCCTCTGGAATCGGCGAACACGGTCGAATCTATGCATGAAAGCCATCGCTGCTGACTGCTCTTGCTCTTTTCTCGCTTTGCACTTTGATCTCGTGAGGGTGTAGATGACAATGAGGATGTCTTTTGCCTGTGGTCTATCTTATAGCCTACCCTAGCCTTAGCCTTCGTTTCCCGAGTCAGTCTTCCTCATCCCGTGACTTTGTCACTTTATTCGATCAGTCCATTCTAGCCTTTCTTTCTTATCGAGAGATTGTCTGCAATCTTTTCAGACATTTTCATCCAATCTCTCGAGGGGGCATATCATTCCCCATACTGGGGCAACTCTGTATCAGTTCATCTTATCTTCTTTGAAACAACACGACAAGCCGCATTGTCTCAAAGAGGGGCAAAATGTAGACACCCAAAATTGTCATGTTTAATTAAATAATTATTTTATTTATTTAATTATCTAAGCTTAATTCTTCTATTAATTAAATAAATCTTTATTTATTTAATTAATTCATTTATCCTCTTCTAGCCTTATTTCTCATTTAAATAAATACATTTATTTATTTAAATTATCCTTTTCCTAAATTAAATAAATATCTTATTTATTTAATTGATCCCACTTCTTCTATTAATTAAATAAATCTTTATTTATTTAATTAATTCATTAGCCTTTTCTACCCATGACACATGTCATTCATCTCTTAATTCCTACACTACCTACCCCTTTCATTACTTTATTATTTCCTCTACCTACCCTCTAATCCTAGCCGACCTCCTTTTTACACCTCTCAATCTTATCCCTCCATTTCATATTGTGTCTTCTATTTAAGAAGATGCTTCCTTCATTATCAAACCCTAATGAATCATTTTAAGGACTTGACTACACTACGATCCTACTTGCAACCACATTCCGTTCTTTGTTGAGCTCTTGTGCATATAAAATCTGAGAGCAAATATATCAAGCAAGATCAATGGAGATAGGAAGAATGGAGATCAAAACCCTATTGGACATGTGATGGTATAATCTTTGTGATTTCATGTGATTTGCATTGTCTTAGGTAATCTTCATATGTTATGGTGGATCTTTGTTGATTGTTAGGCTAGGGTTTTGTGGTTGAATTCATTTAGCCTTTCAATCTTGTTGTTATTGTTATCCATTTTCACCATATACAATTTGTATATATGTTGTTCTTGCCCCAAAAATCGGTTTTGTGAGAGAGATTTTCCCCTTTGAAAAGCAATTTTTGAATTGCATTGATCTTCTCCATTTTCCCTCTTTATTTGTATTTGGGATTTTAAATCCCGATTACAAGTTGGATGAAAATCATTGTTCTTCCCTTACAGTTAAAATAATTTAACCATCTTTTGTTGAAATTCCAAGTTGCAAAGATGAAAAATATCCATCCTTCCAAAATCGGGTTTTTAGAACCGGATTGCATGTTCAAATTTCTTCCTATTTTCATGAAAATGACATTCCCAAAATCTTCCCATTTTTATCCATCCATAACGCCTATATCCGTACTTTCTGTTCATGTCATTTCCTGCAAGTCTAATTCTCATTTGTCACTCATTTCTCCATTTACCATTTTACAAGTATACTTGCATTCGGGTTTTAAAAATCCGATTGCATGTGCGCTCTTCCAAACTTGTATACTTGTAAAATTTTCCCCAAGATCCAAAATTGGTCAAAGTCAAGATTCCTGGCATTTCCCATTTATTTCCCATGTTTCTCTCACAAAAACGTGAAGTGCAAGGGTTGGAATTCTTCCCATTTGAAGGAGGAAAAATGTTAGTTGCAATTGATTATGATGTTGCTTTAACACTTTTAAGTCTTCATCGTAGTATACCAGGTTGTCCTTCAATGTTAGATTTGCTGTCATCTCCAATTCCAAAGGAGATGAAGTATAAATATGACAAGTACCAAAATGAGGTTTCACCTTCTCAAGTTTCCTCTCCTTTGGATCGCATAAAAGATACAAAGATAGGGCATGTGGACATGTCAGAATTTGTCAAGAGGGTGGAGGATCCGCATGATAGCAATATGCAACGGTTGTTCACTAGTACATTCAGGTCAAAATTTTGACGGCAAATCGTCGTAATTCCGACATAATTTCGTTGCACTACCGACAAAAAAAGCCGTCGAAAACTTTGTGTCGGAAGTTCCGACTATCCTTGTGGTCGTCGCAATTCCGACATCACCTCCAACCTTTCCGACGGCCGCCATGGATGCTCATACCCCGAAAGAATACCGTCGCGATCTCGGCCTATCATCGGAATTCTGACTCCAAAGGATAAAATTCCGACAGAGGAGTGCCGTCGGATGCACAGCATCCTCGTCGGAACTCTCCTGGAGGCCGTCGTACTTCCGATGATAGGCCGATTTTTCGAATTTTTTTTTTTATAGAAAAAGATTGACATTGGTATCTCTCTTCTATCTCTCTTCTCTATCCCTATCTACTATCTCTCTTCTCTCTCCCCTCTCTAGGTCTCTTTCTCCATCCCTCTCTTCTTCTCTCCCTCTCTACTTCTCTTTCTCTACCCTCTCCAGGTCATTATCTCTTCCTCCCACCCTCTCTCTCTCTCTCACCTCTATACGTCTCACCTTCCATTCCTCCATCATTACCCATGTTGTCAAGTTGCAAGATATTTCCCAAAGTACTTGGTTGCTAAGGTTGATTTGCTTAAGTGTTGGAGTCGGAGTTAGATGAGACCTGCGTGATTAAGCTGTATTAAGTGATCAAGTCACCAAGATCTCAATTGTAAACATGACTAGGTTCTAGGGTTTTAGGGTATAACATAGGTCAAGATTGAGGTATGGTAGTCAAGAATTACCTTCCAATGACAAAAGATATCCAAATGATGAAGAATGAAGGCGATGAACTCATAGAAGTTTGGAGGAGATAATTTGACTAAGTTAAAATTTTGTTTAAGTCATGGTCATGATACTAGCTTGCTCATCAAGAGCAATTTGTGCGAATGAACCCTAGAAATGTGCCCATGCTAGAGAAACAAGAATTCCAATAAAACCTAAGGCAATGCTAGTAAGGGGTCAAAATTAAATAATTAGGGTACAAAAAACAAAGTTTGGCTAAGTCGAGATGTTGCTCAAGGATGACCTAAATCATGGAGTGTAAATCAATCATGAAACATGAGAATGGATAGGTCTTGACCCAAGCAACGTAAGTCCCCCTTGTGATTCCAGCAGATATCACATCACAATCATTGAGTCTATCTGCAATATAAAGTCAAGACCTGACTATTGGAATCTTGGAGTCATCCCATTTGATCACGTAGTTTAGCACTTGGGAGGATTTTGTTCAAGAGAGGATAGAATACTTAGTATTTTATTTTGTGTTGCATAGTGCATAAAAAACACATCAACATAAACCATTGAAAGGTTTGGTTAAAGCCTTCAAATCACAATCTCTATGAGAAGCTATCAAGAGTGCCCAAAATTTGGAAACTTTAGTATCCAAGAACATAATTCATAAGGCACCACTTTTAGAGCAACCAAAGAAGCCTATCAATGTAATATTTTATTTACCTTGGATATGTTTTATCCTAAGTGTGATATTCCACTATTAAAAAGCTTAATTAGGTAATATTTTTACTTAGGTAGAATAAGATAATGAGTTGCACATTCTCCTTCTTTGATTGAGATTCTACTTTTTCCTTGTCACAAATTTGGAAACTTGGATAAGCAATTTCTTTTTTTGGTTTTCTACCTCTTCATGATCCTCATGGATTTGGAATCTTGGAAGCTATATATTGTGAGCTTTCATATCTTAACATACCAAGGGCTTAAGTTTGGGCTTTCCTAAACTTTTTGAATGACGAGATTTCATCTTTGGACCACAAACTGGACATGCAAATTTTCCCTTTGTTTGAAGGCCTACAAGATAATGTATAATTCTATTAAATCTGTTAATTTTTATAATTATAATTATCATGCGCAACTTGAACACTATAACGTACCACAAAAATGTGTTAGCCCTGGGGCATCATGTATTGTCCATACAAGCATTGCATGGAATTGAAATTGTCTTTGTCCTATTGGTCTGGAGATGTCATACATGGTCACACCATTCCATAACTCTAGCAACTTGTCGATAAGAGGCTCAATATATACATTCATATCTTTAACTTGGTACTTGCCTAGTGGAATGAACAAAAACATTACATAATTATTATGACCATTTTACTGCAATATTTATAATTAAATGTAGATGACTATTAAATGATAAAATACCTAGAACAATCATTGCCAACATTATGTGCTCCCTCTTTATTGACATCCATGGAGGAATATTATTGTTGATAACAAAAATAGGCCACACCGAGTAAACAGATCTCAACTCTCCAAATGGATTGACACCGTACACTGCCAATGAAAGCCTGAGATTATGAGGTTCTTCTTTAAAGTGTGGCCACTTTTCCTCTATGTCCATAAATGCTGAACCATTCGTAGGCATTCGAATAATGTCATCTTGACTTCTATTGCGTGCATGGTAATCCATAAATTGTGCCAAGCTAGTGCACCTGAATAATCGTTGCATACGTGGAATAATGGGAATATAACGAAGAACCTTGTGAGGCACCTTTTTTGTTATTTGATCTATTCGATATCTACTGATATGATATTCAGGGCATTCTGTTCCAAATTCATGTTGTTTATGATATATAATATGATCATTGGGACAAGCATCTATTGTTTGATACTCCATTCCAATATCTTTCATAATGGCAGATAATTCTCGGTATGAGCGAGGTAGAATATTTGATGGTGGTAAGAAAAACTCACCTATCAATCTACAACAAAAAAAAAAGTTTGAGGTGTCAATATAAAGAATATTAATGGTACATGATTCACCATTTATTAACTGTAATGACATGTATGACACACCTTAACATACGTGAGATTGTTATGTTGGATAAACCATTCATAACCTTCAAGTTCACCAACAACAATACAACAGAGAGAAGAGTTGTTTGGGAGCCTTTGTAAAGGGGCTCATATGCCTTCTCAAGAAGAGGTAAATCATGAACATCAGGGTCATCCTGATCATCATGATCAGTTGTGCCAGTACTAAATGTGTCATGGATCAATGTATTTGTACCATCATCTTCAATTATGTTTTCTGGTGCATGATTGTCATCTTCCATGGGATCATTATCTTTAGCTTCGATATTCACACCTCCATGTTCCTCCACTTCGAAAACCATATTCTCAAGGTTTTATTGATCCATACCATGTGCTCCAGGGTGCTCCATCTATATAAAATTGATATACATAAATAAACTGTGATCATGATCTCATTATCAAGTGATTTCTTATGTATATAAATTGTTAAAACGATATAATGAACAACTTACCAGTGGATGATAATCATGTCCCCCTTCAATGTGACCATGCTGCCTACAATGTTTCTTAGCTATTTTGATTAGAAGTCTTCTAGTCTTTAAGCCCTTACAAATTTTACAAGGACAATAACATTTCCCATCACCTTTTCTTTTCAAGTTAGACCATAATCTAGCAATTGTCTCCTTATTTTGTTCTTCGCTGATATTATCTGACATGGTCTTTCTTCACAAGCAAAAAAATCAGGCTATGGAAACTTCAGTGCAAAAGCTTCACAAAAATTGCAAATCGAACCAAAACCATTTAACTCCTCTTTTTCATCTTAAAACATTGAACTTACTAGAGAACGTATTTAATGTAGCTAATTGTGTGAATTTCTGAGCATTGTGTTTGCAAATTCTTACTAAAAGTTTGCCTGTTGCAGACTTTCTGAGAGACATTTTTGAGTATTCTAAGCAAAGCATTTACTTTAACATACACTTATTCATCCACATTGCAAGGATAACAATACAAGGCTCACGTATTGGTCTAAGAGGATGCCATGGTCTCACAAAGTAATCAAGAACCATATGAAATGATGGTCTTGAATCCACACACAACTAGGGAGGATCCATATGATTATGTATGACTTCCCCCTTGTTTGTTTAATGGGATTAGCCTCCAAGACATAGCCATCAATAATCACTAAGAATGTACAAGTGGATCGTAGCTACCCATACAACAAACACTTACCCCTATCCTCAAATTTTCCCAATGTTTGATTCCTTATATACACTTATCCAAGGTTATCTATGTCGATCTTGGTGAGGAATCACATCACAACAAAGAAGGCAACATTTAAAAATAGCAAGAGTTTCACTAAACTACCAAAGATCATAAATATTGAAAGAAAGAAAAAATAGTACCAATAATAAGTCAAATAAATGTGTTAAATTCCAATAGCAAATCAAACATAGCCACAATAACTACACAATAGAGAAAACTCACAATAGTGATCAAAATAATTCAAACAAGATAAAATAAAATTTTTGGCCCATGCAACAAAGATGAGAGATCATCAATAATTGAAGGAAACTTCACAATCCTTAAAAGTGCACATTACATAACTATATGACTAGAAATTGTGGCTAAATATGAAGATTCATCATGACTCCAATAATAGTCCCTCATGTGTGCATTTGTGGCATGAACACAAAAACTCCCACATGGCATGGCCATGTACCTAATGGAGAAGACATGCCTAGGCTACATGCCCAAAAAACATGACTATAATAATAGTCCCTCATGCATGCATTTGTGGCCTGCACACTACAAATCCTAACATATCATGGCAATACACCTCATAGAGAAGACACACCTAGGGCCACATTGCACATAGAAACATGCCTCACAAAGAAGACATGCATAGGGCACATGCCACATAGCAATGTGTCTTATGGAAAAATTTGCATGCATGTCACACACCAAAGCTATATTTATACATCATGAGGCACATTCATATGTTATCAAACACAACCTATTGTATCTAACATGAGTTCCTCTCTACATGTGTACAAATCTTCCAACACTAATCGCCACTAAGAAGGAATAATATAAAATGCATCTTCAAATATTTGTGTGTGTGTGTGGAATTGTGTCTTTGAACCTAAATCGCTACCATCAACAACATGTAACCATCACCTACACTATATCAAAACATAAGTATGGTGTGACATCATATCTATTTGCATAATGTCAAAACACATGCAAACATGAAAATCATCATAGCATGACAAAAATCAATCTCCACATGTTGGAACAAAGATATAAATAAGATAATAGGGTAAGAGGAAACCCGTAACAAGAACCACATACCAACTATCAGCAATGCCATCAAGATAAATGTAGGATAGGATACCACTATGAGCCATCCAATGGTCCATTCTATGAGGAGAACTATGGGATACTATCTTTGAAAGGTGTTGTCAATAAAGATAATCCCTACTAATGCCACAATATGTCACCATAGCTTCTTGAGTTTTCCATTCTTCTACTTAACACCATATTTATTGAGTTCCTCAATAGCGAGGTTGGTTCTCAATAGGATGCACAAACATGTAAACACACAAGCATGGTTTCATCATACTTGTACAACAATATAAATCCATTTTTCTAGTTAATTAATTAGTGTAAAAATAACTCCATTACATAACATAGGGCAATAATCACCATAAGTTTTCAAATAAACTGCCCAAACATCATTTGGAGTTACCCTTTCTAAGGTACAAACATAATTTATTTATAACTTCAAAATTAAAATAATCACAATACATCCAAATAAGTTCAATAGTGCATGGAAATAGACAACATGATCCATAATTAAACCCATAAATTACCCTAATTGGATATGCTAATAAAATGGTGTCTCAAATAATAGAGATTATGTTGGACCTATAATAGAGATCTGGACTTTGTTTCATCATACACAAGCATGGTTTCATCATACTTGTATCCAAATACACCATCCATAGATAGGTACTCAGTACCACAATCTCATGGGTACCCTTTTAGCTGAATTTACCCTATATTTAGGTGAATCTACCCTTGTATCATTCCTCGATCTAGTATGTCATTCCACCAATCAATAATTTTTCCATATTCTTGGGAGAATACACTATCCCTTAGGTGAATATTCCATATCCTTAAATGAATCCTCCTTGTCATCATCCTAAGTCCTCTTTTTGTTAAGTCTTATCCCTTCATCTTTAGGAAAATCCACCTATCCTTATGTGAATCTACTTTCTCTAAGTCCTCTTTTTGTTCAAGAAGACACACTCAAGCCTTCATCACATTCCATAAAAAGAAAATAAGTATTCCATAATATTGGAAGGAAATGATATATTGCAAAGATTACTATGAAGGTCTAAAATAGTAAAAGAGATGAGACTAATCTTTTATTTCTACTTACAACAATGAAGTGGTTGAGATATACTCATAGACAAAGTGAAAGACATGTATGAGAACAACCTCAATAAAGGTAAAAAGGACAATAAATAGTAGTGATAGATGACAATGCATTGAATGTGCCAAGAAAAAGACAGTGGAAGCCATGGAGAAATCACTATCAAAACAAAGCCATTAAATAAAACTATGTTGGTGCAGCTTGAGAAGCACAGTAGAACAATGAAAAAAGAACACTACTTGGTCCTTGAAAATCATGTAGTTGCAATGATTGAAAACCACAATGACAACATAGAGGGCATGAATGTTTGGAGTATTTCCATTCTTAAGAATCTCATGATAGTCCATTATTAGGATAGGTGAAGTGCACTATGAAAGTGTCTTAAAAAGCTAATATAGCCATAAGTGTTAGTGCCAATGCTTTGAGTTCAAATCCTCATGAAATACAGTCATGTTTATCTCAATGTCAGCCCTGAGACCCAAATTTCAACCACAAAATTGCATCTATAAACTAGATCGGGATTTTTATTGTTGATAATGCAACATTCTCAGTTAAGTTAAGTTATCCATATTATTTGATGTTACCAAATTTGTCCCTTCAACTTTGAAGATCCAATGTATACATGGTTTGTGGTCTCAACATATTGTGATAAACAAACGAGAGGAGGTATCATCCAGACACAAAATTTCTAGGCATTTCTTAAATGCATGTGAATTTTCTATTGAAGAAATAATAGTTTGTCTTGATCCAGTTTTGAATCCCCAATTGTGATCATTCAAATATTCTAGGGCTCTTTCACCACCTGTACCAAATTCTATTATCAAGACTTACCCCCTTCACAATTTTTCTAGGATTACTAAATAGTCACACATTTCAAGATGGGGTATAGTCTTTGATTTTAGTGTGATGGATTTCTTTTTTCCTTGGTTGATTGTTTTCCACCCTCATCTTTGTAAAACTGTCCTAAGGGTGTGGAGAGCTTCATTGCCAATATATCTATGTCATCAATGGTATCCATTTCCTAAAAATCTCTTTTTTGGGTTGACTATTCATTCTTGCTCCTTTTCCTTTCCTATTGCTACTGTCAATTTGAAACGTTGGAGCTCATTCTCCCCTTTGGTGGATGTATATCATTTGAAGCAACCATTGTTGGAAGGTAAGCTAAACATTATGATAGGGGAAGTCCTTTACCAGGTTTGTTCAGTAATGGCTAAGGAGATTGGAGATTAGGTGTTGGCAGAGCTAGAGACGTCCCTTTTCCAACACTCTTCATCCACCATTTGACAAACACCTCTTGATATAACGAAGAGCCCAATTATGAGGACTAAATGGAAAGTTGGAGCACCACGTAAAAGAAAGAAAACCCTTAAAGATATAAAAAATGGTCTTCAAACTTCATTCAATGACAAAATGCAGTCTTAGAGAATTTTCTGCTCTCATAAGTATCCATGAAAATAATATCCTGGAACATTAGGGACTTAAATGCCCCTAACAGGAGTCAACTTATTATATCTCAAATTGAGTCTGGTGGGCCTGACATTATTCTCCTATAAGAAACAAAAAGTTAAGAGCTAGAAAAGGAACACCCATTCACTAAATGAAATCATTGGAGCTTCTAGACGTTTCGCTATTCTATGGAATCAGAAAAGAGTTCAAATTACTGAAGTTTCCTCTTCAACAAATTGGATTCATGTTCTTTTATCTCTCTTTTTTATTAATTTTGAACTATCTAACATTGATGCTCCCAATTCTGTAGTGGGGGGGAAATATCATGGGATGTTATTTTAGTTATATTATCACTTCACAATAACGAAGGTGTTGACCCTTGTCATAAGATTTTGTCATTGGTGTCAGAAAGGTAGTTTGCATTTGGCATTGGATGCTTTTCAAGTATCCATGTGGTATTTGACTTGATACATGACTAGAGCGTGTTTGGTCTATACATGATGATGACTTGATACATGACCATAGCATGTTTGGTCTCAATATGATAGTGCATTTGATTGTTTTTGGTGGGTTTTAGTGATCATGTGGAAATATGAACAGGATTCACATTACAGTGACATCAGTGAACAATCATCTCGTAGCATGTATCTTCATTGACTTTGGTTGCTATAGAAAAATATAGTGATCATATGCAAATACAATTACATGGTTTGAAAAAGGATACATTACCATATGATATAGGCTGACAAAGATAAAATTTAATATGTACTTGGAAAAGGGTCTTATTAGTAAGACTCATCATTCATATGTTTACTCCAGTCTATGTTTATATTGCATAGAATATCAAATTTGGTGATACTATTTGAATATGTGAGCATATGTTATATGGTTTTGATCATTGGCTAAGAGAATTGTTGCCTAGTAGTTTTCTAACGGCATTGAATATAGTGTCTAAAAGACTTTGGGCTTGAAACACTTTCTAAAGGCATTAAAAGAATGGGTCACTTTATGTCACTAGAAAATAGGAATATATTATACTTAACT
Organism: Cryptomeria japonica; assembly: GCF_030272615.1. Classification (NCBI taxonomy): domain Eukaryota; kingdom Viridiplantae; phylum Streptophyta; class Pinopsida; order Cupressales; family Cupressaceae; genus Cryptomeria; species Cryptomeria japonica. The sequence goes on from NC_081413.1 coordinate 395,348,061, forward strand.
TTTTTTTATCATCCCATCGAAATTCATTTACGATATCTCGTGCTCTGGCTATGACACACACAATAGTTAGGGCTCTTGCTTCTTGGATGAGGAAGAAATTTGGACATTCCATGATAGTTTGGTAAGGAAGTCGATGACTCTTTGAATAGTGAATGAAAGGCATTGGTTTTAGTTACAATGGATATTTATGTGTATCTTTTCATTATTCTCATTTTGTTTCAAGGTTTGAAAAGTAAAAGTTTGTTACCCTATTTCCCATTGCTTGTTATATTTTCAACTATGTAACTGGTAGCCCGTGTCTGATAAATATACAAACTGGTATGTATATTTATTGTATGATTAAGGGTTGTTTTTGTAAAAATCCTCGTTACTGTCGTGTCTAAATATTGTTAAGCATTTGGTTCAAAAACATTTTATTAACTCATTTCGAGCTTTGCATGTGTAGTGTCTATTGGGTCAAGGGTTTCATGATCCATAACTGTTGTATTTTGTTAATAAAGTTTCTTTGCAACGTTTGCCAGCATCCTCCCTGCGTGTGCCAAAATAGGAGCTTTGGAACAAGGTATGGACATCCATCAAAGCATAATTGAAGGAGGTTTTTTGTCAGAAATTAGTTGCAAATGCTCCAATAACAAAAATTGCAAAATGGGGTAGCATACACACGGCATGTGATTAATTCGCAAAAAAAAACCAGTCTCAATATGATTGCGAAAAAAAATTAGTTGCCCTTACCTTGCTTGTGCAGAGATTGCTCTGGCGGGGGGGGAGGGAGGCAAGACGATCGCCGCTTGCTTCGAATTGCTTTCAAAATGAAAATGCGTTGTGGTTTTTTTTAATAAAATGCCTGATGTCGTCGGAATTCCGACGAACACGGGCATTTTTAAAAAATAAAATCAAATTTTCACACAATGCTCCTTGTCCGTCGGAAACCTCCATCGAAATTTGACCCCAAATGTATTAGTGGTTGGACAGCCATATCCATCACACATCTTCTTTTCTAGTGGCTGCCCTAGAACCTGAATTTGTTCTCACTTGCGCCCATCGCTTTGACAAGGAGATGAAAACCATTAAAAATGATGATGGTGAAGCAATAATCCACCTTGACGTAGACACAATTGAGAAAGTCTTCAGAATACCACCGTCCCCTGTTTATATGGAAATCTCCAAAGATAGTGCAACTCAGTGCTATGTCAAAAGGGAAAAGGACTACAAACATCATATTAACAGGTGGATTCATGAGCCATGGGCCACCTTCTCAAGGTGGGCTAAGTTGTACCACTGTGACTTCAAATGGGAAATTGGAGACATCATAACTCCCCTCAGCAGGATGATGGGTCTTGAACATTCGAATGTTTTTGAGCCCTGGATGTACCAGTTCGTCATGTTCATAAGGCAGTCCCATCATATATCATGGGGGAAGTCATTAGTGATACCTTGTGCGATCAACTTGCAACAATCCCTTCCACCATGACTTTCTATATGAATTCATACAGTGTATCTGGCGGCGTCACTCAGACATTTCCCTGGTCTTTCTACCAAGGGTGACCGCTCGCTTATACTGGTATGGGAATACTATGATTAGCTGCCTTTGAGACCCAACAAATTGCATTTCAGAAGAGTTCAAGATGCATTCTTTACTTACTTCATGTGTCGGTTTGACAGAACTCTGAAGAATAGAAGGGTATCAAATGAGGCATGGGAAAGAGTGAATGAGTATGGGTGCTTGTTTCTTCAATTCCTAACCTTTACTTATATGAGAGTCAGATGCTATAGTGGGCAGCCATACATGCTCCCTAGATACTCGACTGATAAGATCATACTTATGGAGTTGGGAAGACAGATCATGGCTGTGCACGTCCATCAATCTGTCAAACATAAGGTCAAAATGGGGATTTCTACAACAAACCCATTGAAAATTGGTCGGTATTCTCTTGTTACATCCATCAAAGCCAAGGCTATGGAGACTAAGATGCAAGAAATTAAGCTCAAAAGGTTTAAGTCTAGAGCTGATTTTGATTACCGGGGTATGAAGAAAAAGATCAAAAAGTCCTTCGTGCACCTGCATTGTATTGAGGATATCTGGGTAGATCTTCGTATAGAAGTGGAAATTCTGAAGATGGATTACTGCAGGCTTACTGTTGAGCAAGTTGTTGATTTGAATATGGTGGATATTCCACAAGGGATGATTGATGATGGGCATGTGCTTGATCCTGAATATATTTCACGAAGGGTTGAGGAAGCTCCACTTCCTTTAATCCAATGGTCACACAAAGAGTGCATATCCATTCTTGAGAGATTTCAGCCTATCTTAGCTAACACCAACGCTTGGATGAAAAGTAATGGTGTTAGACTCATCAAAATCAAGGTTGGAAAAGAAGATGATTCTACGGGGCCTCTTGGATGTAAGTCTGAGATTCAGGTTGACAACAAGGAAGGTGCATCATCTTCTGGCACCAGGATCAAATTGCCAGTTAATCAGGCAGTAGTGCTTCCTCCTGAGGAGGTGACAGTTCGTGGAAAGAAAAAGTCACGCTTTCATGTTCAGGTGATCGATCTTGATAATCCAAAAGAAGGGCAACAATATGATGATGCTCCTAAGTCTCCAGCTTTGGACTCACCTCATGAGATTCCTTCCTCAGTTTCCATTAAGACGCCCCTTTCTCCTCCTGACTCAATGGTGGAAGAGTCTCCTCAGAATGTCGTTCGTATTTCAGCATACAAGCCGCCTCCTGATCATCAACAAGAGAGAGTGCTGGAAGTTCCTGAAGATACTCCTGCATGTATCTAGCTATTAGAGATTGATATCTCCACTTCTGGCTTTGAAGAATTTATGAGGCAATCTTCATGTCCATTGGTTACTAAGCAAACCGTGGTCGCCATCCAAACAGATACTCCTCCTAGGATGACCACAATTGTTCAAACATAATATGCTTCTCCTTTGCTTGCAGCTGTTACTGAAGGAGAATTAATGGCTTTACCTCTGTCGCTTAGTTCTTTTACCCCAAAAAGGAAGAAGCAAGAAATCTCACCTGATGCCTTTGCTTATCAGCAACTGAAACAGTCTAGGCCCAAGGTTACTAAAAAGGCCAAGACTATCTCCAGAGTAACTGTTGACAACAACAAGATGAAGGTAGCTGAAATTATTGAACCTCTTGCAGATAAGCCACTTGAAGAGATGTCAGCCGCTGATTACAAAGTTACAAGGGTAGAATTGGGTAAGAAAACACATGAGGTGATTAAACATGATGCCCAGTTTTCTGTAGCTTTACTAGTACAATGGTGCGATGAACTTCTAGCTAAGAAAGATAGGCTAGAAGAGGACAACCGACAACTTGTTGCAGTTGTTCGTAAAATCACAAAACGTACTGGTGAAGTGAGTAATCCTTCAAGTTCTACCGAGGCACGAGAATCAATTCGTGGAGTTGAAAGGGCTGCTTAGAAAGTACAAGCATTGGATTCTTGGGTTGATCAGCTTCATGATCTATGTGCATGAGTGCTGAAAGACATTTTTCAGATGATGTCTAAGTTGGAGACTATTGAAGAGAAATTGAGTCATACCTCTGACACTTTTAAAAAGAATTTGGAAAGTGTTGAAGGTAGTTTGACAATCTGGTGCACCATGCCCCAACAACAGTTGAGTGTTCTATAGGAGCATGCCATTATCCCTTCTAGGGTCATGTACTTGGAATTTAAAGAGCTTCTGGAAAATAAGGCCCTTGTTCTTAAATCCCTCATTGAGGAGATTGATGATGCAATGAGATTATGGGGTGAAGTTTTCCAATATATTGTTTGTCATTGTGAAAAGGCCTCTTGCAACATAATAAGTCAGGATGGAGAGTTGATACTAGTAGAATAAGTTCTTGCAAATTTACAGATGAGGATTCATAATGAATGGAGGAGGGAACAATTCTCAATTGCTTCAATTCAAATTTTGATGAAACACCAAATCTTTTTGCATGAAATTCAATCCATCTCGGAGAAGAACAACTCTATGCTCCTCTGATGTCATGATACCATTGTGAAGACCATGGTTGTTTCCAAGAACACCCATGAACCGGATCCTGATGAACTACGAATGATCATCCAGAAGTTTGAAGGATTCATTTCTTCACGTGCTGCAACTTAAGTGTTTTTCAACACTTAGTTGTATTTTTCCAGATTTGCAATCTTTTAGTTGTAGTTTTTCTTTTGACAAGTTACATGTAAAAGCCTTTTTGTAAAATGCAAGATAAGTCATTACTTGCACTTTGTAATTACATGTAAGGCAATTATAGTTTGAGTTTAGTTAGGACTGTAGTTGGAATACACCATAGTTAGTTATTGAATAAGTCTTGGTGGTTGAGAGAATTTCTCAAGTTAGTTGGGATCCTCCCACCTTTTTCTCAAGACTCTTCTTCTATAAATACTTGAGGGGTCTATTGTAATTTTTATCTTTTTGAAAGCAAGCAAAAACTTTGCCAAATTTGTAGCAAAGAAGTCTTTGAGATTTTATGTGTAAATTGAAGAATTGAAAGGAATAGAAGAAATTTGCTCAAGCTTTGAGTCTTTGTGCTACATTCTTGAGTTTGTGTTCCATATTTCCTTTCTTGCAAGTGTTTCTTTGAGAACTTAATTGAATCTGATTTGTAGTCTTTGAGCTGCAAGTATTGAAGATTAATTTAGTTAAAGTAGAAGTTCTATTGGGAAAAAGTTGTAAGACTTTGTTCTTACACTTGTTCACAGCAGAATTTAGAAGTAGATTTTGTGAGAAATAGCTGTGAGTCTTTGAGCTTATACTACTTCCCATTGTTTTATGTAGAAAGGATGAGATATTTCAGTTTTTGTGCTGTTATAATTTGTTCTTAATCAAATTAGTATAGAAAAGGGTAGATAGGACTTCACATAATTAAGTCTTTGAGCTTGATATTGTTGTCCCATCCCGAAGGAAGTGACGAAAGTCTTTGAGCTTTCAAGAAACTTCATTTCCTTTCTCTCATTTCATTTCGAAAGTGGTTACTTCTATTTTATATCGAATCACTATCACTTTTGTATGAAGAGAAAAGTATATTGTCTTTCTTGAAAAAAAGAAGAAATATTGTTGTCCCATCCTATTTTATTTTAAAGTTGTAGTTAGATAGGGGGAGCCTTCCCTTAATTAGGAGAGTTATACTCACACACTGTGGTTGAAACCACAATTTTGTATATTTCCCCAAGTGTACAAAATTTTCAACCAACAAGTTTGTTTTGTGAAACACTTAATAAATAATTATTTATTCAAAAGTATGTATTTATGGAGAATGCAATAGATGTGGTAACCTTTAATTGTTAGGCAAATGTGATGAGAGCTATTTGCATCTCATTTTATGTTACCTTTTATGCCATGCATCCATTTCTATATTTCATTCCATTTTCATATCGTTCTACCATTTACATTGCATATGATTAAATATTAATAAGTGATACTTCATTTAGTTTTGAGGTAAAATATGGAAATTAATTATTGATTAATTTTAATAATAAGTGTTGTTATTTTATGCTTTGGAATATTACTTGCAACATGCTTCCTGCCACTTGTTTCATAGGAACTTCCTGTCACTTTTCAGGAACTTTTGTCATCAGTTACTTCTTCACATGCTCATCGTGTACCAGATCCAAACAAGCACAAGCAACCATGAGATTATTGATAAATAAATCTGATTAGAGATGCATTTGCCAACTGTGTAGAGGAAACCTAAAATCTTCTATTTGTTATAACAAGACAAAGTTTAATGCATGACCAACAGAAAATAGAAAAGACTCAACCAAATGGACTATGGAAGGAAACCCGTGGTGGAGGTGGTTGCATAGTTGAAGGAAAACACAACTATTCATGTCTGTATTTTTGCTTACTGTTATAACAAAATGTTTCTGATTCGTGGCCATTGCCAAAAGATTTACGTGAGCCTAGTTACTTACTATTTGGATTAATATTGTTTTAGTTATCAGCATACCGACTGATTGGGAGGAAGGGTGCCCACTCTCAAGTTGTCGGATGAAGTGCAAATATTTGTTTATGTTCTGCAGAGTATGTTTTCATGTTTTATAATTTCAAATGTTTATGTTTGCATTGTTACATTGTTGCATTTGATATGTGTTAATTATCTGTGTTTTATTTCCATGTTGTAGAATTAATTGCTTTGGATTTTGTTATGATATTTATTGATTAATTTGTTGTTTTAGAATTCACTGTCATAATTTATTCTAGAATAGAATAGAATAGATTCTGTTGCCAGGAAGTGACAGTTCCTGTCGCCAGTTTTATTTCAATTTGCAATAGGTTTTCTTTTCATAGCTACATTCATCCCTACTCAACTCTCGACTTTCACCCCTTGATGGCATATTGCTCGGACACCTCTCACAAGTTTACGCCTCTGTATTGACATGCATAGACCAACTAAAATTCTTTATTAAACATCAATTCTGTTGCACTCTTTGACCTAGTGTTGGCCTATCAAAATGTATGTATGAAAGTATTTCATATGATTTTGAAAAACAATTAGTGGATGTGAAAAGATTCAACAATGTTGAATATTCTTTAAAGAATGGAAAATGTAGAAAGCATTGTGTGTTAGTCACAAAAAATTTCATGTGCACGTGTTTATCAAAAAAATTAAGGATAAGATTGTATGTAAATACATAAAACAACTCCAATATGCTTCGTGGCTTCATGAACAGTTTCACATGTAAAAATAAATTTCTAAATTGAACTATACTATTAGTGGCTGACTTTGTAGAAAACTATACTATTGCTCCACAAGAGGAACCAAGTTAATATATGTGGCCATTTGTGTTCATATTGTATACATACATGGAAATGATAGTATACAAAATAACACAATTTTTTGGGGAGTATGATTTCTATTTAAGTGCCAACTGATTACACTCATAAGAGTTTGTGTAATATTGTTTCAAAATATGTTATAATTTTTTTAAAGAAATATAAATTAAGATGGAAGAAAGTCTCATATGATCATATAAGTGTACATGAAAACTAAAAAATGCTCAAATATTTTTTTGGTTATGTAGGGCTCATAAAGAAAATAACATCAAACATGTGCAGAGTTGTTTTGAAGCCACACATGGTAAATGCGAGCATGGTGATGCTAGAGAATATGTAAAATAAGTTCTTGCTAGAGAGAAAATAAAATTTGAGGATGCAACAAAATTTAAAGATGCATATGCAATTATGGGTCGGTGTAATACAAACTGTCTACACGATCAAGTGAGAAGCCTGAAATTTGATGACTCTTTTGTTTAGTTGAAAAAGAAAATATATTTCCTCTATATGATTGTGAAACAATTAGTGGATCAACAAAATGACATTCAATTAAGAATTGAAATGCACAACTACATGGACTATATGAATTAGGGAGCTTGTTTGTTTCTGTCAATTTTTTATTGGAGGTGAGCAAAAATTATGTGAAAATACAAAATGCGTTAAAGAATAAAAAAAAAGATTCTAGACACCTACACAAACAAATGATCAACATGAAACAACATTTGAAGAGTATAATCAAGTGATTGCATTAGATGACTATGATCATGTTTCAAACCTTACAAGAAATTATATATGTATAGTTTCATTGCATTATTTTGTATAATATAATTATATATGTATGTATGTATGTGAATCATGCATTGCACTTTATTGAATTTATAGTTTTTTGGTAAGACGTGTATGTTGTCATTGCATTTGAGGGCAATGAAGATGAAACAAACTACTGGTTTGCCCAATGTGTTGAGACAACATAAATTGTTGCATCCTAGAGTAAATGATGGCAAGTTCTATGAGTATCCAACAAATTCTATTGTTGTCAATGACACTTGGATATAGAAACATCCAGATAAGAAAGAATGATTTGATTGCATTTGAAGATTATGAAAGACATAAGAAGATTTTACACTACTCACATTTAGTTGTGACAACAAATATTAAACTTGTCAGATTTCAAGGTAGACCTTCTAATAAATAGTTATGGACAAGAACACAAGACACTTACAAATCCATTACTTAAAAATAGGATGCATATAGTATAATGAAATAAATTTGCAGGTATATATAGTTGTATATATATAACTGATAGTTAATGTATAGTTAATTAATTTACTATCATTCCCTAATTTTTTTATAACCGATTGCATGTCCGCTTAAGACATCCTCTAAGCTCCCCTTAAGCTATCTTCTTACCTCCAATTAAATTGTTTCTTGATTATAGTTTATTTTCTCATATAACTTAAGAGTCAAGGATAAGGTATTTAAAGTTGATCCATCCTCTTAGCCATCATCTTACCTCCCATTAATTCATCTTTTAATTATAGTTAATTTTCTCATGTGAAATAGAGCTGGGGTTCATGTATCTCCCCTTAAACCATCCTCTTAATCTATCCTCTTAGCTCCCCTTAATTCATCTCCTAATTGTAATTAATTTTTCATGTAATTTAGAGCTAGGGCTTAGTTAATTTATTTACTTACATTCATTATATTATTTTATCATTTATGTTTTAGGTCTCCTACAACTAGATGACATTGTTGACCACTACTTGTGTATTCAACTTGTGACACCATACTATATAATTTTCGCTATGGTAGACACACTTGAAAGTAATGAATTTCTAATCTAGATTTTGACTTAATTTATTGTGATTTTCTCACATGACTTGGAATTAGGACTTGCATATCTCATTCATTAATTTTTTTTTATTATCATTCTTACTTCAATTTTTATACAACTAGATGTAATGATTGTCACTACAATTTTTCATCATATATTATATCAATTTTGTATTTCAAAGTGCACATTGTAGATTTAGACTACATATTAAAGGTCTAGTGTATTGAGTTCTTGATTTTTAAATAACATATTTTTTAGTCTTTTTGGTGGTGGACCTGTATTTTTTATATATGTTGTTAGATAGGTTTTGGAAATGTTGGTGACTATTTTTGGTTTACATGTATAAAATTTATTTATATAGATGACTCTATTAGACATGTATAGATGTCAATATTGGAGAAATAATTGCTTCTACATAACAATTCAAGATATTTTTGATACTAATAATAATTTTATTTTATATGTACCCTAATTATACAATATTAGTCTCTATAATTATGTGTTAGGAGAAAAATATAATTACTATTAATTAAGATGTCAAGACCAATCAAAAACCTTTGTGACAGTTTTTAAAGGACCCAAAACTACGATAATTATTAGAACACTTAATCCTCGACTAAATTTATAACACATAACTTGTAATTATTATAAATTGGGATAATTATTTTCATAATTAAATATATAATTTAAATGACCTTGTTGAAGGCAATTAACCTTAACTTAAATTACACAACCAAATTATTCTTGAACTTCTAGGACTACCCCTAAAATTTGAAAGATTATGTCACTTCTTTACCAAATGTTATTATTGTGATCTTTCCTTGTGACCCCTAAACATGTGTAGTTTACTTAGTTGACCCAAATAGAGATTATTAGTACATTTTATTAGATAATGAATTCATTTAAATCTATATAGACCTTTATTTTAGTTGTTTAAAAGACTGTGAATGTACATGATTAACTTAACTTTTAAATACACACGAGTATGCATTTTTAATTCATAATTATATACAAATAAATTATATTTCAAGAGGCAAAAATTGTACTTTCTACTTTCTATGATACCAAAATTTCTCTAATATTACCATTGATTATCCAAACTGTAGTGTTAAAACTAGAACCATTTCTAGCAATGTTATTATATATATCATTGATTATCCATAAAAAAATAGAAAAAAAATGTAGCATTGTAAATTGCATCCCTATGCAATTTTTGACTTAGCTAGGCCCTATTTTGGCCTGCATGACCTCCTACCTTCGGTCCTGTTCATCACAACTCGATTCTAGACATATTTCATTCTGGCTTCTCCTTCTCATTTTGGACCTTAGGTCCCAATTTAAGGCCATATTGAGGGTAGTAAGGCGCATGGGACACCTCACTCTTGGGAGCATGGTACTCAAGGTGCCCTGCTCGCCGATGTTTGGCCCCAAATTTAAACCATGGCACACTTGGCTAGGTTGAGTGGGAAATATTTTCTTGTGTTGGCTTGCCCCATGTTTTGCACCTCGAAGTGCTTGGGGGAGGTATATAAGCAAGGTATTCTCCCTCATTTTGGTGGAAGAAAATGGATGACAATTATAGGAGGAGAACTATAGGCAATTCAAGGCATTCAAGGCATTTCATCCCACCATATTCTTCATTGTGGATACCTTCATGAAAGCATGTCTTTTGTGATGTCCTTTTAGGTCTTTTGTGTCGAGTCATGCTATTGCATCAACATTTGTGATCATATTCAAAGAATAATTTGCATCATCAAGGTACAAGACACTTCTTTTCTCAGATCTAGTCTCTACTATATATCAACACACTTTCGTTTCATGTTCAATTTAATTCAATTCAATTTCAAGGTTGATTCTAAAATAAGGGTTTGAATTAGGCAAACCCCTTTATACGCAACATTTTTTGTTATTTCTATTGTGTAGGAATAGGAGGTGCACCTATAAAAATAGGTATAGATTAATCAGGTGGAGATCTACAATTTGTGATACATTATAACAAAAAAGTGTTGGGAGAGGAGCACACACAATACCCCAGTCCCAGGAGCAAGTTACCTAGGGTGCCCCAGTCTCTTCATTTATGCCTCAACTTTAGAGTATTATTTGGTTATGGTCTTCTTTGTTGTATTCTCTTTCAAAATCAAGATCTCAACCTATTACAGTCCAACACACATAGAAAAGGTAATCTTCTCATTTTACCTTACATTCTTCTTCCTAATTTGTAGAGTCATTTTCAAGTACCCTGGCAAGGGTCCATTGAATCCACTTTATACTTAAGAACATCTTCAGCCAAGTGGAGAATTCTCTCTCTCAATGTAATCAAAGCAAAAATAGGCCTAAGTTTCCTAGTTTGCTAGTGAACCCATTTCCCATACATTACAAAAAAACACACGACATGAAGCAAAATAATTGTAGAGTCGTAAATTGTATCCACATACAATTTTGTCCTCACCTAGACCTCACCTTGATGCTTCATCTTTCGATGCTCAATGATTATTTTGATTCTAATCATACCACCTACAAATTTGCAATTTCACATCCTTCCCTACCTTCTCCTCAAATCAAAGTTCTAATTCTCAGGACCAGGGTGCCCTGGTCCTCTTAATTAGGACCCCAATTTGGTTCTCATAACGCTCACCTCAAGTGAGTGGGAAATTTGATCCTGTGCTGTCCTACTCCAGAAATTCAATTAATTATTGGGCAGTCAAGTATAAAAGGAGATCTAACCTTCTCATTTAAAACCTAACAAACAATCTCCTAAGTGAAATCAAGATCCTAATTACACTCTGGGAAAGTGAGCAAGCAATTAGACATTCATCAAGCATTGGAGAAGAAGTGAAGTGTCACAAACCAGTTTTAGACTAATAAGTTTTAGATTAATCTATAATGTTAGAACACTGATATTATTGATGACATTTGACATTATGATGCTAATAAACGTGCTTGACGATATTATTTCTAATATGATGCTATTTAATGCTATTGATGACATTTTTAATATAATGTCAATTCTGTGATGGTGTTAATATAATGAATTTTTCTATTACAATCTGACAATTTCATGGAGCATGAGGTGGATGCAGGGTCGACCGTGAGTTCCCTAATTCATCGACAACAACTCACAGAATGTAAACCTATATATACACACATTACTAATAATAAATTAATTTAAATATTAAAAAATTAATTTAAAGGTTTATAAATAAATGAAAAGATTATAAATAATTAAACAAATTATAATATTAATTAAATTTGAATTTATTAAAATTAAAATTTAAGCATGTTTTGCAATTAACCTATGAGTTAAAAAAATTGAACAAAAAGTTGAACTCCCTATGACTCTAGTCTAATCTATCATTTTGCATCAATTTAGGAGAGATAACTAAGTCATCTCTAGGAATGCACTATGCACTAGTTCACCAATTTTGATCTCATGGTAACCGGCAATTCCAATTCAAATTTTCTTCACTTCACCTTAGTCTTTCATCAATTGAGTTCCATGAATCTTGGATCGAATTCCTTACACAAGAAGAGTTTAAAACCGGTTGAGAAATCGAAGTTGGGGACAGGCAATAGAATTAAAGGAAAAACTTGGGGATTCTCTTCATGATCCCATCTCCTTTTCATCTACAAGGCGTCCAAATCTAGCTGGAAATTCCAACGACATTATTAGCAAGAAGAAGTCGCTCTCTATCACACCCTCCCCTTTCCTCTCCACGAATTCTCGCAGGCTGGCAATTTTGACTTTCTTATGAGTCGATTTAGCTCAATCAACTCCAGATAGAACTGCCTTGCGTTGCTTGGAAGGTGATAGGGAAATCTGATTTGGAGTTCGAACTGTTGTAGGAAAACCACGCCTTTATTCTCCTCATTCTCACGAATTTGTAGGGTAATATTCTTTTGTTTACTGTTTATCGCCTCTTTTATTTTCCTTTACAATTTACTTAATAATTTGGTCTTGTTTATCGCTGCATTGTTTTTATGTCTTACTTGTTGGGTTTTCTATAGAATTATTTTTGGGGAATTATTCCTGAAAAACCACTGCAGCACTGACCTTGATATCTTATCACTGCAGACAAGGGATTCTTACTGAGTCGATTTGGGCGGCTCCTATAGGGCATAGAGCATATTATATTACATTCAAATTTGCCTTAACTAAGAATGATTGCAGGCAAAGTTCAGTGCGGCAAGCAAAGCCAATAATCCATGTGGGTTAAATTGCACCCCTTTCTCCCTCTTTTTCTCTGCGTTTTGCTTCTGCGACCACACCTCATAAATAACAATGGTTTTTGGGTAAATTTGACATAGTCGACTTGATTATTTGCTGACATAATATTGAATTGGCTGGGTATAATCGAATTTCTATTTCATTGTGTTTGGCAAAATTGGTATTGTTGGGGTTTACTTCATAATCACCTCTTTCTCTCTCTCTCTCTGCGTTTTTTTTGAAATTTTATTATTTATTTGCTGACAGAGGTCTGTTTTTTTAGAGCATTTTGACAGCATATGTTGATTCTTTTCAGCTAACATATTTTTCTTTTTTGTACCTTAGTATTATTTAGTTGTTATTATGTGTTGATTTGATCTTTATATCAAAGATTTGTTATCAAAACCACTAACATTGATCAATTAATTAGTGAAGAACACAAATGGACACTGAGAGGTGGGGGTGAATCAGTGTATTTTAAAACTTTAAGTTCAGTGTGCAGATTCTAAGGATGCAATGGAAACATAAACACATACACACACACAAGAGCACATCACATAACACCAGATGTATGAGGAAAACTCAATGTGGGAAAAACCTCAGTGAGAATAGTTGTTGGAGTCTACTACTTCAATCCAGTCTCACATGTAAATAACAATTTACAATATGTTTTAGAGAACCAACCCAAAGAGCACCAACCCTTGATATTCTGAGCACCAACTCAAGGAGCACCAACCCCTGATATTCTGAGCACCAACTCAAGGAACACCAACCCCTGATATTCTGAGCACCAACTCAAGGAGCACCAACCCCTAGTTTTATGAGCAGCTACTCAAAGGAGCACCTACCCCTACTCTGAGCACCCACTTAGAGATTACAATGAGAATAGATTTCAAATACAAGTTATATGCCTTGTTGCAAATGAGGTTTTGTAACACTTACAAATTCTTTACATTTTCAGAAAGGATTTCTCTGCCTGTTGGTATTCTTCCTCTGTTTCTTTCTTCTCCTTCTGTCTGATTGTTTTCTCCTCTTTGTCTTAGCTTCACCTTTTTCAGACTACTATGCTCTCAATCCGTTTTGCTTCTACTACTGCTCTCTCTCTGTTTCTACTACTGCACTCTATCTCACTCACTCTGTTTCTGCTACACTCTTCAACAATACACCATTTCCACACTTAACCTCTCTTCTACACTTCACCTATATTTCTATCTCAACAACTCCTATCGAATCATATTTGCAACTACTGTTCAATTGGTTCAACTCTTCACACATCAGAGATTACATCTATTGAAAACTTGAATATTTTATTCAAGTCAGTTGTCTTGAAGATCTCTATTGTAGAGATTTTATTTTGTCTTTAGTATGATCTCAAACTAGCTGCTTACATTAAATGTGTTATGAATATCTTCAGATTGTTTTGTATATAGATTACTATACTTAGTAATCTCAATCTGCTCTTCAAGGATACGGTCTGAAGTAGACTGAATTTCGCTCCTTGAATCAACCACCAGCATTGAATGACCTTGCTCTGTTCTGTTCACTTCCTGCACCGAGTTGCTATTTTTAGCTAACTCGTTCTATCTAGTAGATCTGATCTCCTTCAAGTTGGTCATCTTGAGCTACAAATCTGTCTGCAATTGGATCAACATTAATGGGACCATCATCTTTTGTCAACCTACCTCTGGAAGAATCGACAACAATCTTTTTCATCACCGACTTTCACATATCTGATTTGTTATATCCACCAAGGAGCCACATGTCCTCTTCTTCTTCATCCAATTCAGATGGTCAAGGTTGGTCAAGATCCATATGGACTATCAGGTTACACAGATCGGTCGGTTTCCATGCTGAGACTAACCTTCATGTTATGTGGTATCGACATAGGAAAAACTTGTTAGACCGATAGAATAAGTTACTTTGATGACATATTGTCAGCTCACCTTTATCGGCATAGGTATCTCAATACTCAAACTCCGCGGTGATGAACTACATCGGCATATGTTATTCCAATGATTTTCCTCTGTCATAATAGCTTACACTATTGACATAGTGACAATTTGTCATTTTGAGTTCAGTAGCTACCCCGATAGGCATCCTTAGTCACTTGGTCGACATAGCTATTCCGACACAGTAATTGTCGGAGTAGTTAACTCTATTGGTATAGCACAAAATCGGTGCTCCGCCTATGTCCTACTATCCCAAAAAGAAGCTCTGCCTTTGTTTTCGACATTGCTATCCCGATATGACAACTTCATTGCATAACACTTGATTGTTATTGCTTTCTCGATATGATATTTCACTTGCACAACACTTGATCGATATTGCTATCTCGATATGATAACTTTACAATCTGCAACACTTGTTTCTCTGCATGATCACTCTGCAACCTGCAACACTTGTTGATATCAATGACAATAATGTTGATACCAACAATAAGATCTAAGGTCATTCTCTTGATCTACAGTAATTGTGAAATGTTACTTGGATTCAGTTAGTATTAAAACTATCCGTTTAATTTAGATTTTTAGAGTATTATGAAATTGAATTTTGTAATTAAATATGAATAAGAAAGAAATATTAAATACTTAATAATAACATTATTAAAAAAACAAACTAGGGAGGGTAATTTTAAATTTAATTGTCTATGATGCATGTTATTGGAAGGATGTGCTTGATTGTGGGATAAACCAAGGAAGGGTGATTTTATTCTCACCTACTCCAAAAGGGTTAAAATTGGCTAATAACTTCAATTTTCTCCCTGCCATAACACATGTAGCTAAGTTCAACAATTTGGTTGTTAGATACTACATGCATAGACAGGTTCCATTTTCGATAGTTGGTTCCGATTTGCTAGGAAGCTCCGTTGTGAGGGACGAGAGCTTATCATGAGCACCGGGAAGTGTAAGCTCCATTTGGTTGGGCAGATAAAATGCCTGGGTCATATGCCCGTCTTCCAGTTTGCAGATGGAGGCGAGTCTGATGGCAAAGGAGATGCTACATACAACAACAAAGATTTATATTTATAGCATTGTAAAATGTATATTGTATTGTATCATTATTGTAATTGACTGGTATGGTCTCATGAATAGATTATATAACTATGTAAGCTATATAAAGGACCTATGAGGTCTACTGTCATAAATGCGACAAGAAGTCGCCATGTAAGGTGTAACTAAGGAAAACTACTAACCCACTAACCTACTAACATGTGTCGATCATGTACATGACTCATTGCTTATGTGTTTTCATGCTTAATTTTCTATCTTTCATTTCATGAATGCTTAGGATGATTGGTTATGTTGATGCTTAATTATTTAAGTTTTCTAAGTTTATCCTAATCATATGCACACTAACTATGGAATGCAATAATTATCTAACTTTCATGTTATTTCTTAGTTTACTACATGCACGTTGACATCTAGTTTATCTTTACTTCATTATTATGTACGCATGTTAATTATCTTATGTTAAATCTTGCATTTATGTTAATGTTAATTTATATTCATCAATATCTTAAAAAATATATATGTTAGATTTAATTAGGATTTAATTATGATAGTTAGTCTAAGGTTAGGGATAGCGGATCCTTACATGAAGTCAAGTTCAAGCATTCAAGATGGCATCCATGTTCAACCTTCTTTGAAGAAATTCTACAGTACATACTAAACCCTTGTATGAGGATCCAAACAAGCTTCATCAAGGTTTACATTTCAATTAAAATCATTACATTTCAAGTCTGGCCTTTCCCTCAAAAGGAAAGCATCTTGCTGCAATTTTCATTTCAATTGCTATTTAAATTTCAAGGTTAATTCCTAAACCAAGGTTTGACCCAAGACACACCCCTATCCACTACACTTTTCTCTCTCTTTCTGTGTGTAGGGAATTAACTCGGGAGTTGTACTCAGAGATTCTGATAGAGTTGACAACAATAAATAGGTTCAACTTTTGACATAGTGAAATTCAGAGGACCGGGGTGAATCTCTACTACCTAGTCTCAGAAAATGAAGCCTAACTTTCAGGTATAGAATCTAAATATATTATTGTGTCCAGATCCCTATTTATGGATTTGTTGGATATTTTCAACATTCTATTTTCATCAATTTATTTCATGTATTTGAATTAAACTATACAAATATTAAAATATATCTACTTTGAAGAAACTAAATAAATCCATATATTAAATATGAACTAGATAAAATTGTTTTAGGGTCAATTTTTTTATATTGGTCTATCCCATTAAGGTGTGAGAAGTTTTAGAGTTTTTGACACAAAATATAATTGATCTAATCAACTTGATGACTTTGAGCTACTTATCAGCCCAAACAATTACTAATATATAATTCATTGTTTATAATTTGATATGTAAATTCTACACTTGGAATAGATTAAAATGTGTCATGTACCTGTGTAGGATGAGGATATAATAAATCTAAGAATGAGTGCTTCTTTGTTGTATCTTCTAAAGTGGATGTGTGAGAAAGATCATAACATGGAAGATTATAATTTTTACCAAAATGTGGGATCATGTGCAAGGTGCCAATACCAGCACCATCTCCTCTATTCTCTCTGATGCACATGAAACGGGAACAAGCAAAACCAAAGATTAAATGTCAATATGTTAGTCTCAACCAATACTAAAAAAACCAAATGAACTTTTAACCTTCAAATGCATATCAAAAGAGAATAAAAAGCACACCCATGGAAGCAAAACAAATGAAAAGAATAGAGAAGAGACTCCCTAAGGTGCTCCCATTGTGCACTTGATGTCTCTCCCTTGTTCTTCTCCTCTCCAAGATCCAAAAGCTTGCTTGAGTGTATCTCTCAATTTTAGCATGTAGCCATGGATACCAAATGAAGGATTAAATGGTTGAAAATGAACTTCTATTGCTATGCAAATGTACAAAATAGAATTTCTATGAGAAAGCTAAGTATAAATGCGTATGCAACTATAATAACAATGCTCAAGATGATCCCCCCTTTTCTTGAGGATGAGGGTTCTTTTTATAGGAAAGATGGGCAATTGAAGGGTCAAGATTGATTTGGCTTAGCAAGGCCTAGGATTGCATGAGAGAGACATGATCCTCAATCCATGTTTGCAACTTCCACCAATGCAGTTGTGACAATTATCATGGGAGGGTTTGAGAGGAGAGGGAATAAGCATTAAATACTTGAGAGGACATGAGGGTAACCTCATGTGGTTGGGTTATTGGATAAAGACTTTATCCAATGATAATGCTTTAATCCAATGGGTAAACTCTTGTGCAAGGTTTATCCATGGTTAGGCATTGGTCAAAGGGGACCAAACCCATGTGGGTTAGTGTGTTGAAGAAGGGAAGCATTTAAGTCTCTGTAAGAGTCTTAAATGGGTGAAATGATGGGTTGAGAGTTAATTTAGGGTTAGGATTGTGTAAGTGATTAGAAGTGGTTTTACGCTAAAATGGAAGGGATTAGAAGAATCTAGAAGAAGGGTTAGTAAGCAAGTGGGCTTTGTAGGAGAATAAAAGTGGGTGAGGTTAAATAGGATTTAAATTATTTATTTAAATGTGCATGTGAATTTTGGATTTATTTAAATAAATCTTAATTTATTTAAATGAGAAGAAGGGGGGAATTAAATAAATTTAATCAATTTATTTAATAGATGGACTATAGTTAGTAATTTTATTTTAAATAGACAAATAACAAAATGGTGGCGTTTGAAGGCAGTATGAGCGACATCGGCAATAGGGGCAAGGATGCCGATATGCAAAGTTTGGGCATGCAAGTTGCGAAGATTCCTAATCAAATCAAAGTCACCCCAAAGATCGGTTCATGGAGCAATGAAGCAGATATTGCCTTTCCCATTGAAGCAAGTAGGTTTCAACCCTCTCAGAAACTAGCTAATTTTGGGCGAAAAGATATTTCCATGGAGATAGATATTCCAGACCACGGATGAATTATGGAAATCTGTACTCAAGTGGCAATCAGTGCCCTATTGACCCGCTTAAATGGAAGGAAAATGGTTTCATCTGGAATAATAAAGGTTGATTTCGCAAGGCCAAGTATCCTGCTTCCAAGTTCCCCCAAAACTGGCAACCTCCACCTAAATCGAGCATCCCTGGTGCGGCAATCGAGCGAGGTAATCCTCATTCTGAACCCAATATGGTCCTTCCAAAATCTCATGGTAATTTCCAATTGCAGAATGGGTGCTTCAAGCAAAACAACTATAGGGCTGACCATGCCAATTTTTGGAGATCCAACTTTCATCCTAAAGATCGGAACCCTTGTCTTGATCGAGTGGGATATTCTGATTTCCAAGGACAGACCTTTCCCCCTCATTGTCCCTGTCATCATAAACTGGTAAGAAATACTTCAAGACCTACTATCTTTTTAGATGAAAACAAAATTAATTCTGCTAGATCGAATCTGCTTGAATTTTTCTTTTTCATCAAGTGGGGTGGTGGAAAACAGGTTAAGGGTAACTTTGAATCCTGGTGTAGAGCACAATGGGGAAAGGATATTAACATCAATATTCTCCCAAATGACTTCTATATGATTGAATTTATGAGTAATGAGGAGAAATGGCAAGCTAAAAATAAAGGTCCATATATCTTGGATGGAATTGAAGTTCACATCATTGAGTGGCAGCCCAATTTCAATCCCCGGACTCATGTATTACCAGATAGTAAGGTATGATTAAGAATCTACAACTATCCATCAGATTACTGGCATATAGATGTCATTAAGGATATATGCAAAGATCTTGGCACATTTGTATCGGTTGATGACATTTTGGAGGATTAAATATGGGGAAGCTTCCTCAAAATATGCATTTGCACAAATCAAATCACCAAGATCCTCGATGAAGTTAAAATTATTGGGGCTAGGAAGTTCTGGATCCAGAAGATTGATAGAGAATATTAGTTGCATATTTTCCCTAGATGCTTCTCTTTGGATCACACTAGCCTAGGTTGTGAGGTTTCGACTACGATACAGAGAAGTTATTCCTGCATGCAATTTCTTATTGAAGAAAATCTGCAACTGGAACCTCCTATCTCCACTGACACTGGGGCAGATTTTTGTAACGAAATTCATGATAATGAGAATATTCCATTGACTGAGGCAACTCCTTTGAAGATAGCTCTTCCCTCCTCTGATCAAAGTTAAAGCCAACAAGATCTTCTCATGCTTATGGAAAAGACTAAAACCTTACAGGTGGATATTGAAACTAAACTAGTGGAGTCCCTACGACCCTCTCCTCTTGCAACTAGGAGTCAGCTGGTTATTGAAGATTGCAAAATTCACACTCAGGAACAGAACGCTATTAGAAATCTAGGGGAGATGGGAAATAAGATTTGCTCTTCGTTTGGTATTGAATTGGAAGATGGTGAAATTAATTCTTCCTCCTCAGAATGGGAAGAAGAGTTTGAACCTAACTCTGATCTTATATTGGAGGAATCCACAATAGGTTTTGGGAAGTTGGATTCAACCATTGACAAACCAAACTTCAAGCCAAAAGGAATGCGGGGGCGCAAGTCAAAAAAAATAATACTAGCAATTGTTGGTGCAACTAGTGATCAAACCAAACTTAATTTAGGGAAGGGAAACACCCTTCCCAAGGAGCAATGAAACTCTTATCTTGAAATGTCAGGGGCATCAATGCCCCTGACAAATGGTGCTTGATTAAGTGCCAGATTGATGACACCAAAGGGGATATTTGGCTTTTACAAGAAACTAAATGGAGTAAGGTTGAGATTGATGCAAAAATGAGAGCTTAGAAACAGTGGAATGGTTTGTTTAGGCAATCGGATAGTGCCTTTGGTGGCTTGGGAATCATCTGCAATCCCATGAACATTAGGATCTCTCTTGTTGGGGAAGATAAGTACTGGTAACATTGTTTGGTAACTATCCTTGGATGAAATGAGAATTTCAATCTTTTTAATGTTTACAGACCATCTTCTGTTGGTGATAAACGTGCTCTTTGGGATCTTTTAGCCATCAGAATTTGTAGTATTACCAAAGGCAGTTGCGTGGTTGCTGGGGACTTCAATGCGATCCTTTCTGGAAATGAAAAATGTGGGGGCATTCAGAGGACTGGACATCCCAGAAGGATTTTTTGGAATTTGTTGAGAAGAATCACCTAATAGACATTGTTCCTAAAAATGGAATTTTCACATGGGCGAACAGGAGATCGGGTTTTACTAATATTGCAGAATGGCTAGACCGGTTTCTTGTTACTGGTGATTGGCTAGGATAAAATCTTGAATTAGAGTCATTGATTCTCCCGCTTATTGGATCAGATCACTACCCGTTCTATCTGGATGTTGCCAAGGGACAATCGGAAGGAGGTACCCCTTTCCGGTTTGAGAAAATGTGGTTCAGAGTGCCTGAGCTACATGATCTTATTTCTGTTTGGTGGAATGAACCGACTCTAGGGAATAATTCAAGATTATTTATACTCAATAAGAAGCTCAAGTATATTAAGGTTAAGATCAAAGAATGGAATATGAACCATTTCAAGAATATTCATATGGATAAATTAAGAATTAAGGTTGAGTTGGAAGAAATCACCAATTCTGTTATTACTTCAGGAATGAATGAGAATTTATTTAACAAAGAAAAATCCCTCAAATCTGATCTAAATGAAATCCTTTGGTTGAGGAAATCCATTGGCGACAAAAATCAAGGGAGTTATGGCTTAAGGAAGGTGACAGAAATACCAAATTCTTCCATAGATTGGCCATTGCCATTCACAATAGAAACAAAATATCGAAGATTAAGAGACCAGATGGATACATAGTCAGGAACTATGAGGAGATTGTGCAGGAATATATAAGATTCTTTGAATCTTTAATGAATAGTGGTCACCAGAATGATCATGAAGCAAGAGTCAGACTTCTTAACTCAATCCCATCCATAATATCTGATAGTCAAAATGCAGCTCTGTTTAATCCTATTTCAGTTGATGAAGTAAGGAGAATCACCTTCTAGTTGAATCCCGATAAGACTCCTGGCACTGATGGCTTCCCTGTAGGTTTCTTCCCATAGTTCTGGGATATCATCGCTCGAGATCTACACCTAGCAGTAGAAGAATCGAGAAAGAAAATGACTATGTTAGGTGCTATTAATCACACCTTTTTGGCTTTAATCCTGAAAAAGCAAAACCCTCAACAAATGAGTGATTCTAGGCCCATTTCTTTATGCAACATGGTCTATAAGATTGTAACAAAGATCATAGCCAACAGATTGAAGCCCCTCCTTAAACACATCATATCGGATGAACAAAGTGGATTTTCCCCTGGAAGATCCATTGTGGAAGGCATTGTCATTGCCCATGAAACGCTCCATATGGCTAGGAAAACCAAGGATTCCTGCATGATTTTAAAACTGGATATTCCGAAATCTTATGATATGGTGGACAGGGGTTTCTTAATTAATATATTAAAAAAAATTGGTTTTTGCAAGGAATGGATCACATGGGTCACGAGTTGTTTATCATCCCCCAAATTCTCCATTTTGGTTAATGGCTCATCTCATGGCTTCTTTTTCACGTCAAGAGGAATACAACAAGGTGATCCAATGCCACCATTTTTGTTTATCATAATGGCTGAAGCCTTAGGTTGATCAATAAGAGCTCTTCAACAAGATGATTGATGGCTTGGAGTCAATGTGGCAATAGGGGTTGAAAGAACGACTTACTTGCAGTTTGGTGATGATACCATTTTGTTTGGCTTGACTTGTAGGAGAGAGGCAAGGATAATTAAATCATGCCTCAAGGATTATTGTATCGCTTCCAGACAGAAAATCAATTGGAATAAATCTGAAGTGTTTTTTGTCAACACTCAGATTAACATGCAGGGTGTCTTATCAAGGATTCTTAATCTCAGAGTTGCAAACTTCCCAAGGAAATTTCTTGGAACCCCCCTCTTCATTGGCAATAATAGAACTTTCTATTGGAAGCATCTTATTGATAAGTGCAAATCCAAGCTTGCAAATTGGAAAGGCAAGTGGTTATCCTTTGCTAGGAAACTCACTATGATAAAATCGGTCCTCTCTGCGCTACCAGTTTTTTCCATGGCATGTCTGAGATTACCGATGGCAATTGAAGATGAATTGATCTCTATAATGAGAAATTTCCTTTGGAATGGTTTGGATGACAAAGGGAAATTTCCTCTAGTAGCTTGGAAAAAGATTTGCCAACCAGAAAAGGTAGGGGCTGCTGGCATTCGACAAATTTCGATTATGAGTTTAGCTATGGGTGCTAAATTGGTTTGGGAAATTTGCAGTGGTGGTAAACAAAAATGGGAAAGGATTCTAAAACATAAATATTTGGACTCCCTAGAGCCAAAAATGATTCTTACTATAAACAAACCCCCCAGAGGTTTGACCATCTGGAATTTTATTGTGGAAAGTAGGGAAATAATAAGTGATCAGGTTACCTAGGATGTCAGGAATGGAAGGGATGCCTACTTTTAAATTGATTCTTGGGCTGGTGAAGCTGCCTTATGTCTCAACCCTACTCTGCAACCTATCATGGTAGAAACTTGTCACCCTTGGGGTCACAATACTTGTGATTATGGTTACCCTATCCAAGAAAATGGCATTGCTAAGTGGAAATGGAACTCCTTGGATCCCTTGGACTTGGACCAGCACCATAAATACTTGTTTGCTGACATTCTTAGCAAAAGGGTTATTTTCCCTTCCCCTGAGAAGGACATTATCAGGTGGTGTGGTTCCTCCGATGGTAAATACAAGGTATGTTTTGGCTACAAATTGAAAGAAGCGGCTATAGATAAAAAAGATTGGCCTGTTAATCTTTTTTGGCATCGACAGCTCCTACCCAAAGCAGGTTCATTTGTCTGGCTAGCTTGTCAAAAGAAGATTCTAACTAAAGAAATACTCTTTTCAATGGGCATCAATGGACCCAGTAGATGCATTTTATGTCAAGAGCAAGAAGATATTGAGGATCACCTACTTCTCCACTGCAAGTTCTCCAATCACTGTTGGTGACATTTCATGGGAAAATTGAGAATCTTTGGCTCCTTTCCATCAGGGTTGGAAGAGTGGTTTCTGCAATGGCCTAAACTGGTAGGAAAGGCTATATTTGTTGATTTATTTTATATCCTACCATCTCTTCTGATTTGGGAAGTTTGGAAAGAAAGGAATCGCAAAATTTTCCAGGATAAAGAGATGAGCTCAATGACTCTATGTGGGAAAATTGAGAACCATCTGACTGAGCTCCTGAATGAGGCTACTCAATCCAAATCATTAACAAAAAATATATATACGGACTGGGATTGGAAGATTAAGCTGGCACTTCCAAATCTGCTCATTCCACCACTTTTTGGTAAGGGATCCCTGGTGGATCAGGTCAATCCAAGATTGGGTGTTAAATGGGAAGCGCCAGAGCTTGGGTGGTTTAAGGTAAACTTTGATGGTGCTTCTGCTGGAAACCCAGGTCAAAGTGGTATTGGATGTATTATGAGGAACTCCGATGGTATCTGTATAAAATAAATCTTTGAAAAGATTGGAGTTGCCACTAACAACGAAGCTGAATTCATAGTGGCTCTAAGAGGACTGTAGCTAGGGATGGAGCTTGGGGTGCAAATAATTCATCTAGAGGGACACTCACTAAATGTGGCTAATGCGGTCCGCTATAGCAACACCCCTAGTTGGTTCCTTAACCAGTGGCTTCAATCGATTCTGGTGTTGCTAGCCACCTTTGATGAATTTTAGATTAGCCACATCTATAGGGAAGGCAATGGAGAGGCTGACAGACTCTCTAAAATGGCGATTGCCGATGGTGATCCCCCCTTGGCACTTTGATTGGGTCATTCTGACTTATTTTATTATCCCAAATGAGCTTCCACTGGTTGATATGGTCTGATTATCTTGTCAAGTAATGGTGCTTTCTGGTTGAGTCTGTCGGTTGTGGTCTCAACTGATTGTCTTCTCCTTCCAGCTAATATGTTTCTCCGATTAACCTATCGATGATGGTACTGTAGTATTGCCTTCACCAGTTAACATGGACTCTTGACTATGTCACTGGTGGTGGAGCTCACCAGTTGAGTTACTTGTCGGTTGCGCTCTCCATTTCTCCTTCTGGTTGAGAAGTTTCTCCGATTGAATTACCGGTTGGGGTGCAAACTGGTTGCATTACCCCCCCCCCCTCGCTTGCTTCTATATTGTTTTACTTAACCTAATGATCGTGGCTTCTGGTGGATAGATCGACTGATTGATTTGTTCACCAGTTAAGATTTCTTCTTGCCACTGAGTTGTGGCTCTCTGCAGTCAGTATTGGTCCGTGCCGGTTTGTGCCCCGTGGCAATTGGACATGTGTGTACTTTTAATTGATATTTAGTTACGACTAGAACCTATCTGGATATGCATATTATTACTTGATGGATAAAGATGGTCGATATTAAGTTGATGAACTTTAGATCAGAAGTTGATTGGACACTGTCATTTCATGCATGTGTGTATTCAATAGGCATGAGCTACTTGCCTGGCGCTCGTATCCCTTGGTTTGATGACTTGCTACTTAACACTGGAATGCCCTCATTTTCCCATCAAACATTTGCATTTTTCACTCGGTGACTTGCCATGGAATCCCCAATTCTCCTTGAAGCTACTTGTCAGCAGATGGCCTTCTTGGGAGAAATCACTGACAAACGTTTTTAGGAGGTCCTCTACTCTCGACACCCTCTCATTCTTCACAGCCTTAAAAGGATACTGGGGAAGGAATTCCTTATGGCTTATCACAGGTACAAAGACAATGCCATTATTCCGGCCTTTTTCCTTGCAATGATCATATACATGGGGACTAGCAAGCAAAGAGAGAAGGTTTTAACTCAAATGGTGTTTAAACACCGCTTGCTGGGGCAGATTGATGCCGTGTTGGACAATATTGATGACAACCTGAGAATACCGCTTCCCCAAAATTATTATATGTCCTTGGGCAACAAGGCGGAGGTGAGAAAGTTTGTGATTGTGAACACTCTGGACTTTGATGCTCTTCAAGAAACCTGGCCTGCCATTACCAGGAATATTGAATTTCTGCTTAAGGCGGCAGGCATTCAAAATGGATTCACGTCAGAATGGAGGGAAAAGTATCTTCGAGATAAAGGGTTAGCGGGTGTAGAAGGTTTTGGTATTATAGAGAATGGAAATTTTGTTGATGGCAATGACTGGGGGTTTGGGCTTGGCGAGGAGTGGTTCCCTAATGACTACCGACTCCCTAGGGAGAAGGCTAAATCGATGGCTCACTCGCTCTGTGGCACTAAATGCCCTATAATCCTGGATGCAGCCCGTGTTCCTGTGGATAATGACTCGGAAGACTCCCATTGATTCTGGTTGTCACCTTTCTTCGGTTTCTCTATTTTTTGGTTATTGTTTTTTGTTTAAAGGCCTCTGGCCAGTTCTGCTATCTGCAACGATTGTCGACTAGTGTTTTGTACTTATCCAGCCTCCCTGCTACTTCTTTTTGTATAAGGAATAGAGCTAGGGTAGGGGGTTTTCTTCCTGGTTCTTTCTCCCTACCGCTCTCACTGAACCAGGCCTTGTATTCACCCATTTTTTATTAATACAAGGGTGTTTCCCCTTTGCAGCTATTTACTTATTAAATATATATATATATATATATATATATATATATATATATATATATATATATATATATATATATATATATATATATATATATATATATATATATATTAAATAAATTTATGAAATTTGGTTAATTGAAATAGTAGAATGGGGTCAAATTGAATTAATTAAATGCATTTAATTAATAGAATAATATTAGTGAATTAAACAAATATTAAATATTTATTTAATTTAGTGGATAGATTTATGTGTCTACATTTGCCCCTATTTGAGACAGTGAGGTTTATCGCGTCATTTCAAAGAAAAATAGATAGGCATGAGAAAGATGCCCCAGGGATGTTAGTTGAGTGGATGGTATGCCCCCTCGAGAGATGGGCCAAAAAAAATAAAGAAGGACAATCTCTGGGAAAAAAGAAAGAAGGGCGATCTCTCAAAAAAAAGAAAGAAGGGCGATCTTTGGGAAAAAAGAAAGAAGGGCGATCTCTCGAAAAAAAGAAAGAAGGGTGATCTCTTGAAAAAAGAAAGAATTGGGGGGATGATAGATTAGAAGAATCTAGAGTTAATGGTAAAACAATGGAGGAAAACGAGGTTAAAACAGAGGAATGGCGAGCCTCAAAAGTTTCGGGTGTCCACGACGGCGAGCGGGGCAAAGAAGAGTTAGGGATGGGTAGGGTATATTTGGGTGAGAAGGGTTAATGTTGCCTCATTTTTACAATCCTCCATAGTGAATCTGAGCTCTGCCAGAGACCTTTTGTAAGTAGCTTGCAACAGAAAACATGGTGTTTTTTTATAGCAGATTATCGATTCGAGTTGATCCAAAGGTACTGATGGCCAACCAACTACAATCCCTCGGTATGTCTAGTTCTATTTTTTGCATTTTGAGCTCATTTAATGCATTTTTCAGCTAAGTGAAGTCAAATCAAGACAAAGGCACTAAAACTTTGTTTTAGCACTTTTCTCGCTTCTTGTAGCGCTTTTGTGTCGATTTGGCGCAATTGTGTAGTAGTTTTAGCGCTTTTCTTGCTTGTTGTAGTACTTTTGTGTCGATTTGGCACAATTGTGTAGTAGTTTTAGCGCCTTTGTTATTATAGCACATTTGTAGGCTTAGTTTAGCGCTATTATTTTTGAACTGTAGAGCTTTTGATTGTTGAAATAGTTTAGCACAATTGACTTGTTTCTTTAGCACTTTTGACACTATTTTAGTGTTTTAATTTTTTATTGTCCTAGTTGGATTTTGATGATGACAGTTGATGTAAGTTTGTGTTGTTTAAGCTTGTTTGTTGCATGTGCTTGGACTCATTGTACCTGTTGAGACTAGGTCATTGATGTAAATGCTTTCTGTAGTCTAGGTGTGTGTGAGTTGATTTACCTATTGAGACTTGAGATACTTAATCAAAAAGTATCTGATGAAGCTTAGGTATTAGTTGATTATGCTAGTAAAAAGGTTGACATTTGTGCTTGATTGTGTGTATAGGAGGATAGGTGTATTGTAGGCCCAAGAGAGGCATCCCGCTACTCAGCAGCTATGAGATCAGTTGCTGGAGTTGGATATCAATTGTGTTGCGTCTACTGGCTTATATGACATGATGCACTTACTTGTGATTCAGATGAATTGCGGGCTTCTGACTGCTTTGGTCGAGAGTTGGCACAACGAGATTTTCTCCTTCCATCTATCAATGGGAGAGATGTCAATCACACTAGAGGACGTATGGAGGATTCTCCACATTCCTATCATAGGTGATCTAGTGACCTATGACATACCGATGGGTGATGCGACACTGCGACGTATCTTTGTGGATCCTGATCTAGATGTGCATGACAGTTCAGAGTGATGGGATGATATCATAGAGCTATACGAGCCACTCCTTGAGTTATTTTTGGCATTATTGGCGGTCTTCTATGTCCGCACTGATGCACATGGACTATCTATTGGCTGGGGACATGTGATAGAGTGTATGGAGAGCAAGGGGACATGATATGCCTGTGGTCCATGTGTCCTAGCCCACCTGTATAGTGATTTACATGGTGTTGTGTATCATGAGAGTACCTCTTTGGGAGTTGGGATCAGACTGTTGCATATATGGGCCTAGGAGCACTTGCCGGTTTGCAGACCAATATGTATGAGGTTTAAAGTGATCGACCAACCCTATGTATATATGTATGGAGGTTTGATGACGCAACCCCAGTTGGATAAGGTCGAGTATTGGCAACAAGCTTTGGATGGTTTGGATTTAGTTATCTAGTGGCCATACCTAGACTGCGATCTATGGGAGGATGATGTTGAGGCTATGCCCTATGTATATTCTACTCATTTTTTTGATCGATCAAACATCCTACATCATTGAGAGGCACCTTCTTGGTCAGGTGATGAGACAGTTCATACATGTAAAGGGTATGCCTAGGATTAGGGAAGTACGCTTGCGTGGTCGAGGAGAGGTATCAATGGAAGTCAGTTTTACCATACGATCAGGCCCTAGCATAGTTATGCAGCCTGCAACCGAGGCCATGGGCATACATGGTATATATTGTAGATGTTGGGGTGACAATTGTTTATGCTTAGTTTTTGGCAGTGGCCCTATTTCCATGCATTTCAGATCCGACAGAGCCTATACCACATTTTGAGGATGAGTAGGCGCCATGATAAGGGAGGAGGTGGAGGAGACTAGATGGGGGAGGTGATGGGGGTAGAGGAGATGGGGGAGGAGGAGCAAGAGGAGGTGTAGGAGGCAAGAGAGCTAGGATTTCCTTCCCAATGTGATTATTGCAGGCCCCACCAGTACAGGTAGCAGCACCGACACCGGTAGAGGTAGTGGGCAGGGACAAGGGAGAGGCAACTAGGGTAGCAGGGGCATCAAGAGTGGTAGGATAGGGGGACCTCTGGGAGGTTATGTTGATTCAACTACAAGCCCACCTTACTACTGTTGAGGCTTGGATCCATGTTTTAGAGGTCGAGTTAGATGATAGGGATGCAAAGATAGTGGCTCGAGA
This sequence comes from Cryptomeria japonica, assembly GCF_030272615.1. Taxonomy (NCBI): domain Eukaryota; kingdom Viridiplantae; phylum Streptophyta; class Pinopsida; order Cupressales; family Cupressaceae; genus Cryptomeria; species Cryptomeria japonica. The sequence goes on from NC_081413.1 coordinate 395,377,470, forward strand.
TGTACAATTATTTGCTTGAGGGGCCAAGATCACTGCCACTTTGAGAGAGTGTGATGATGTTATGAACTAGCTCGCACAGGCACAGGACAAGATTCAAATTTTAGAGTAGGTATAGGGTCGTGGTCCTACTTTCAAGGCTATGAGGGAGATGCAGTGGGTTGGTGCAGAGATTGACTACTGGCAGGGGTTCTATGAGTAGGCAGTGCCTAGTAGTCAGTGGGCTATGAGCTACTCCCAGCTGAGATCAACTAGATTTGAGCGCTTGTAGAGAGCACATAGTAGTGGGAGTGTCATGGGTCCTCCCCCTCTTCCACCAGCTCTAGTCGGTGGTACCCCATCCACATCTGGTGAGAGTGCCGCCTGATTCCTATTGCCTCTTGTATTTTTTATTTTTAGAGTTTGTTACCTATTGATACTTGGATGGATCTTGGTAGCTGATATTCTTGACATTATTGTACTCTAATACACATGTATTCTTTTGATGAGAGATATAAGATGAGATCTCTTTTTTGGTGGCGATGATATGAGATGTTATATGATTTATTGCTTATGCAGGATGTATGTTGTTGATTTGATATGCATGAGATGTGATGGATCCTATATGTGTTATGATGGTGCATTTTATTTATGGTGATGTATAGAGGCATGCTTTTTATAATGATTCATGATGATGTGAAAATGGTTTTGATTTGATATGATGAATGATGCATATGATTTTGTTTTATGTTATGATGCTTTTGTTGATAGATGTATGCAGATGATTTATGACATGATGCTTATGCAGAGGATTTTTTATTTATGATATGATGCTTATATTGATGTATGAATGCAGATGTATATAATTTTTTGATGATTTATGACTTGATTTGATATGATAAATGATATGATTAATACTTTATTTTAATAGGATGATGTTGATATAATGAATGTGATGAATGGCATGTGATAGATGCAATGTTTTATTTTGAGAAAATGATAAAATGTAATGAATTGGCGTATGATATTTAATGACAAATGCAATGCCTGATATATAAATGATGTCAATGAGTGATGCTATGTATGATGAAACGATGATGATGATATAAATAAATGAATGCAATGATGATATAATGATATGTAATGAAGATAATGGAAATGAATGCAATGATGATATAAATGAATAAATGTAATGATGATATAGGTGTCATGACACTAAATGATGATGAATGATGAATATGTAATATTAAAAATGCAAATGAATGTCCCTAATGCGAATGGTCCTAATGATAATGTGAAATGTTATGCATTTATCTATAATGTTAATTATCCTACATGATAAATGAATTTTGAAATGAAATGCACCAATGCAAATGATCCTAAAAGAGAAATGGTTATGCATTATGAATGTATCCAAATATGAAGTAATCCATGCACCTAGTGAAATGATTAACACTCATAAATACAGATGCTAGATATAGATGTAAGTAAGGTGATGTGTATCAGAGTGCTTTGTTGTGATTTTAAGAATAGTCCCTCATACTTAGCTTCCTCATAGCAACTCTATTTTGTGCATATGCATGCATACAAAATATTTACAATGTATGAATGAACAGATGTATGGGCAAAATTCAACTATATATATATATATATATATGAGATGAAATGGGAGATCCATGGCTTTAATCATAATGCCTTATTTCCTCATTGAGCATGGTAGTACGGATGTTGGCCAAGGTATCAGAAACCAAGGTTGAGCATTCCGCCTATTAACAAACATCGTAGACAAGGAGGGTTCCCCTCCATTTTGGTTCATATACACATGGTCGAGGTATATGTTGTAGTCAGCAAGCCATGGTGATCCATGATCGTATTTGTGCATAGGATCTCGTAGCTCAGTGAACTTCCCACGTAGGCACCATGAGTATTTGCCCCAGAATTTTATTGGAACAATCCACATATAGAAAAGAAAGAAAAGATATCATGAACCATCTTGGCCACTCTAATCACTTATGGATATCCTAGAGTAGCATAGGATCTTGATACAAAAAGTAATAACCTAACTAAGTGCTTATCATCCAAACAACATCTTCTTGTCAAAGAGATATGTCATCATGTCTTTTTGGAAGGAAAGATGTATCCTTTAAGACGGTCTTGCATATGTGTTGCTTAGATGTTTGACTATTTGTTGATTTGATAGTTGGTCATCTTTTAGGTAGCTCAAATGTTGTTTTGTGTCTGGCTTGATGTTTATGTACAAGGATCAATTTTATTGCAATGTTTTTAATTGATTTTGATGTTTTCTCATGTAACATGTTCTTAGGTTTTTTTTGTTTGTTTTTGCTTTTTTCTTTAAGACAATTTTTGAATGTTTTTGGTCTTTTTTGAGATTTTACAAATGTTTTTGGATTATTTCAAGACATTTTCTGATTGAGTAACTTGATGAATCACCCATAAGGAGAATCCACTCCCATAATTTTAAAAAAATTGCCCCTAGTTAGGTGTCAGTGTAAAAGCAGAATTCGGGACACATGAGGCAATAACCTTGATTGCAGATCAATAACAAGGCATGATAGATATGATGTATGAGCGGATGCAATGGATGTGATCGCAACAAGTTCAAAAGATAATGGAGCCACAACCTTTATGAATGACACATGTTTTCAATTTTTTCACCATTGTACTTATCCAAGGCGCCACTAAAGTGGTTTTCACTATTTGGATGAATGATTTTTCTTTACTATTTTTTTGATTTTTTTGTATTTTTTGTATTTTTTCTAAATGTTTTTGATATTTTACAAGCCCAATGCTTTGCACAGCTTATGTATGGAACTTTTTGAGATGCATGTTCTGGATTGGATCTACCAGTGGTTCCCCTTCTGAAGTTGCTAACTGATATGCCCCAGATCCAAAGACGGCAGTGATGACAATGAACCCAGCCAATTGGATTCAAATTTACTCTAGTGTTCTCTGTTTGGTTGTTTGCGGGGATTCACTTTGAGAACAAGATCTCCTACCTCAAATGTGAAAGATCTGACCCTATGATTATAGCTTCTTTGCATGCATTGTTGATACACCTTAAGGTGATTGTAGGCAGCTTGTTGCTTCTCATCGAGTAGTTCCAAGTCTTGAAGATGGGAGACTCGGTACTCTTCATCATTAATCAGATTGTGCAAGGAAACCTAAAGGGATGACAATTCAACCTCAATAGGCAAGATAGATTTTTCTTTATAAACAAGTGAGTAGGGAGTTGCGCCTATAGGAATTTGAATGGTAGTTTGATATTCCCATAATGCAGGATTCAAACGAGTGTGCCAATCATGACCGACATTATTGACTATCTTCTTCAAGATCCTCAACATGTTCTTATTCGAGGCTTCGTCTTGACCATTTCCTTGTGGGTAATATGGGGTGGAGAAATAGTGTTGGATATGAAACTTCTAATAGAGTTCTCAAATATCCTAATTTTTTATGGGAAGCCCATTATCTATGATGATGAACATGGGTACACAATACCGGCAGATGATATACTTTAGGATGAATGCGGCGATCTTCTTGTCGGTGACATGGGTGAGTGGAATGACTTCGATCCACTTTGTGAAGTACTCAGTGGTGGTAATGATGAATTTATGACCAACATATGAAGATGGATGGATTTTACCCACAAAGTCAAGTCCCCATTGACAAAAGGGCCATGGTGTTGTAATGGGTTGCAATTCTTGCGCAAGTGCATAAATCAAATCTCCTTGTACTTGGCACTTCTTGCACTTTTTAACAAAGTAATAGGAGTCTTTTTTCCTGGAGGGCCAATAATATCTTGTTCTTGTGATCTTTTTAGCCAATTAAGAGCCACTTGAGTGGGCCCTACATATACCTTCACGTACTTGTTCTAAAGTTGTGGTCACCTCACCTTACTCCAAACATCAGAGGAGAGTACCATTAAAGACCTCGTTGGTATAGGGTTTCGACAATGATTATATATCGAGCGGATTGTCGTGTGAATGTTTTTCGTTGATTGTTCGATTGGTTTGGTGGAAGGATTTGATCGTGTAGGTAAGCGTAAAACTCACCATACCATGGGGAATGGGAATCGATGAGTTGACATACCATCTTAGATTCCATGATATCATACTTGCGGGGACCCAAAGTTGTTCAACTAAGAACTCATTGCGTGTTGAGTTCTGTGGAAGATCGAGAACAAAGCCTATTATAGCCATTTCATCTGCAACTTTTTTATGCTCTCAATGAATCTGATCAAAGTTGATACCTGTGAATATTTCCTTGAAACTATTAACCATTTTCTTGTAAGGCATGAGTCTATCTGGTGCAGGAGCACCTAGTTTTGAGTGCATTTTCTAGTTTTGGTGTGTTAGTCTTTAGTTTGGTTTATGTTTGTGAATAATGGACTACTCATAGGTCCACATGTGTGTTGGATATGCATTTGTAAGGATGAATGTCAACTAGATCATGTATTTACTCAAATTTGGCTTCTGAGCCCTTGTAAGCCTAAAATGGCATAAACTTGCATTTTGGTATTAAATGTTTGGAACACTTTATTTGGAATTTAGACATGTCATTTTAGTGTTTGTAAGCCATTATAGGAGGTTTAGGATGAGTAGCAATGCATGGAATGTAAAAATGCACATTTTGGCAAAAGTTGTAATTGTTGCTCGACAACATTTTGCAACTTTTGAGCAACTTTTTGCATCTTTGAGCACTTCGGTGGTTAGGAAACCGATGAAGAGTTGGTTAGGATTAAGATGGCATATAAAATTCTCCGAGAAGGAATGTAAACAAGTTGGCAAAAGCCTTGATCACGTTTGAATATATTGTGAAGAGATTTTCCAGTTTTTACCTTGCATTTTTCTTAAATTTTGAGCAACAGTCCGTACTTAATGGATTGATTTCACTACTGTTCTTCCATGATTGCTTTGTATATGTCATTGTAGTGCTCAAAAGGTATTTGTAATAGTTTCTAGTGCAGGTTTGAAGTGTGTATTTGATTTTACATTACTCTAGGCTTGAGCAAGGGTTTAAGAGCCCAATTATGGGTCTAGCTTGAAATCCCTTGAGTTTTGCTCAATAACCCTTGGGACTCGAGCCATGGAACCCTTGTATAGTGTAAGTAAGTTTTTTTTTGGTCTGGAAGTCATTGAAAGTCTATTTGGCATAATTTCCTAGGCGATCTCAGTCATAGCCCGGTTAGGAAAATGATTGAAAAGTTGCATATGCTTGCAAGGATGATCAATTATGCAGATGCCAAGTGTTTGGAATGAGTAAGAAAGGTGTGTGATGAGCCTAAATAATGACTCTATTTTGATATATTTTTGATATAATACTCTTGCCTAGGTCTTGTGATTAGATGACATTTGTATTATAATACTCTCCTAAGTTGATACCTTTTAAGTGTTTTTGAAACTGGTTTAACTTATACCTAAGGCTGTGATACAATGGTTTTAAATGATCTATCTATGCAAATATCTAAAATCAATTTTAAATATGTTTTACATTATATCATGTTAGCATTAGTATATACACATGTTTGTTGTGCACATTAATATCATGATGCAGGGTCAACAAAGGTGAAGTAAAGACTAAATGGCGGTTTAAAGGAGCATCAAGTATATAACCGCAATGCAAACCCAATCAGAGATATGCAGTAATTATCAAAACCACTTGACCGGTTATTCAACAGGCTAATTTATGAAAACATTTATAACTGTTCTTACTGGAGCTTAGATCCAGGAAGCGAGTCATGCTATATTTTCTTAGGTGCAGGACAAATGTTGTTCTATTTTCCTGCGCTGACTTCTTCTTCTCTTGTTAATAAATCATGTTCACCTATTCCGTAGGAATGTGGTAGATTAGTTAGAAGTTTTTTATAAGTTTTCTTATAAATAAATGGATCTCTCCTCTCGGGGATAGTATAGAACAACCATAACATTTGTAATGTGCAGTCTTCTGATATTTTATGTATTTTTCACAGTCAAGATGAAATAAATAGATCGATATGATTTTGAATGCTTAAACAATTGTAATCTAAAGTTATGGAGATACTCACTCAAGGGGGCCCACTTAGTGAGTAATCATTTGTATGTTCCAGTTAGTTTTCATACTTTTGTAATAGATGTTTCTGCAATTGTCTATTCCTGCAACCATTGGAAATAGTTCATGTGTCTGTTCCTGCAACCATAGCAATAGAGTAGTTCTTGTTGCTTGCCATAAATTTATCATTTAACAGTAGTTGTTTAAAGTAATTTCTAGTTGTAAGATTAAGTATTAGTTCATTGAGATTGCACGTGTTTGCTTTAGAAGAATTTCTTTTCCTGCAGTAATATAGAATGGTTGCGATATGAACTTGGTGTACATACAATGTTGGCCCATTTCAAGTTTACGTCCCTGGTTGATAAATAAATGAGCCTTTGCCACAAGAAAGTTAGCTATTCAAGGATATTCAATCTCTGAATTGTGTTTTATTACCTAGTTGTCTTTCCAGTTGTGAGGACCAACATTTTTGGCACCGTTGCCGGGGATGGTGCCAAGCTAAGAACCCATTGTAACCATTAGTTTCTAAGTTTTCCTAATTAGCTCTTTGAATTTTCTTCATTAATTTGCATGCATAGGAGGAGAAGGGATGCACTAGGAAGATTTATTTCCTCGCATTCCACTCAAGATATAAGATTAGATCAAGCACCTGAAGTAAACCCTTTTGCAGAAACTTATGTGCTAAATAAAGGTGTCTTTAATTTGTCAAAAGGAGACCTAGACTTCCTGAACGAACCCCCTGAACAATTTTTTTTTACCTCTAGTCATTTATCAGGGACCAATGGCAGCAAATCCTCCACCTCCGCCTGTAAACCCAACATTTGAGTTTCCCACTCCTGACCAACATGATAATGCAAATTTGAAAAACATACCAGCTTCCTCGCTTCCAAAATTTCATGTATTGGTAACAGGAGATCCAGATACCTTTTTGTTTGAATTTGATATCCTTCAAAAAAGTTATGATTATACCACTGACACTCATAAACTCAAGTTATTCCCTGCTACTTTGAAAGAAGCTGCCTTGAGATGGTTTATGAGTTTAGGAAGAGATGTAATCACTACCTAGGAGGAGATGAAGACAAACTTCTTGGATAAGTATAAAGACTATTGCAGGGGAATGGATCGACATGGTGATGATATCTTCAAGATGACACAAAAAGAAGATGAAAGCCTAGAAGACTATTTGGAAAGGTTTTTATTTAGTGTCAGTAAATCCAAGCATAGTACTCTAAGTGAAGATTCTATGAAGTTTACTTTTCTAAGGGGCATCAATGATGATTGTGTTGACCCCTTAGATCTAATGGGAGGAGGAGATATTACTCGAGTTCAATGGGATGACATTAGACAAATCTGTCAAAAGTACTCAAGAGCTGCAGCCAAAAGGGGAAGACACTATAGGCCTGATTCTTGAATTGCAAAGTCATCTTCAACAGTTTCAAGAATGGAAATAACTCATCTGTTGAAGGATTTTAAAGAGGATATAATTAATAATATGGCTACCCAATTGGATACACTTCAAGAAAAGAAGAAGCATGAGGAGGAAGAGGCTATGCTTGCTGAATTTTGTCCTCACTATCGACAAAAGAAGAAGGACTGTAGATGCAAACTGTTAGCTAAAATTGATAGCCAACAAACTTCCTCAGATTTCAAGCCTGTCTATGGAGATGATGAACAACTCTTTTATGTTGCACAATGAAGGCCTTGGCCTCCAAGACAAGGTATGCCACAAGATCCATTGTCATTTTCTAATCCTTATATGAAATACAATATACAAAACAATCAGTTGCAACCTCCATATTTCCAAAATTTTGGAAATTATACTCCTCAGTTTTGGAATAACTCTCAAAACCCTTGGCCTAATTATCAAAGTCCCTCATCTCAATGGCAGCAACCACAAGGGAATTGTTCTCCCCCTCAAGGTAACTGGCAATAGTCACCACAATGGAGGGGTGGACGACAATGGGCAAACTAGTCATTAGGTTTCTTGCAGCCACAACAACAGTCCCAATAGCCGTCTTTAATGCCAATCCATCCAACCCAACCCAACTACCCACTCAGCCTATGCCAAATCCAAATAACAAACCACACCAGCAACAATAAGTTTTTTGACTAATCCCAACAACTATCCTGCATACTCTCTCAATATAAGTGATATTCATTTACGATCAGGAACAAAATTGCCTACTCCATCTCCTCCAGTCATAACAGAGTTACCATCAGAGGAGACTGCTCAAGAAACCATACCTAATAAATTCAAAAACCCTGAGTAGGTTCAACAATCTGAAACTTCAGATACACCTATAAGAACTCCCTCGTTTCCTCAAAGATTGCAGGTAGAAGTGTCTAGGGAGCAGGATGATATAGCTTTTGATCTTATAGATAAGCTAAAACATATATGTGTCAAGATTCCATTATTTCAAGCTATTAAAGACATTCCCATATATGGAAAAGCTATTAAAGAGGCATGTTTGAAGAAACCTAGGAGGAAGAAAAAATACCCAAAAATAGTGCATGTAGTAGGACAATTGGCTGATATTATGTTAGGAAAAATTGTTGTCCCTAAATATTTTGACCCAGGTAGCCCTATTGTGAAGGTAGTTATTAATGGAACTCAAATTAAAAATGACTTGATAGACTTAGGAGCAGCCATAAATGTGATGACTAAGGATGTCATGCAACAACTCAACATTACTAGTCTTAGATCAACTCCAACGGTCCTGCAGCTTGCTGATAGCTCTATTGTTCGACTTGAAGGGATGGTTGAAGATATTGTTGTCACATTAGATTCTTTGAAATATCCGGTTGATTTTATAATTCTCTCTCCTAAGGCAACATTAGATGGATATCCAATTATTTTGGGAAGACCTTGGCTTGCAACAATTGATGCACATATAGGTTGGAGATCAGGAGATATGACAATTTTAGATGGTATTACTACTAAAACACTTGCACTCTATTCCCCAGCATAACCACAACTTGATCAAGAGTGAGTATATGGATAGACATAGGAGAAGAAGTAGAGAAAATTAATTTTATTCAACAACTAAAGATGTTAGCAAGGGAACTATTCATAGCACTTCAGGAGGATGATACAGTACTCTCTAACACCATAAGAAATCATTATGGAGCAACTCAACTATCATTAGGTATACTAGTAAGTCCTCTGTATACTCTTCTTCAATCTACAAGCTCTTTAGATTCTCCTACAACCACAAACATGTTTCACACATTGCTACCATGGGAGATTCAAACCTTTTGTCTATCTGAAATATCTAATATTGAGTCAGTAACTCAAATAGAGGTTGTTGCAGGAATAAATCTGAATATCAATAGTCAATTAGCAACAGATCAAAGATTGTCATTAACATAATTACTCAAAGCCCAACAACAAGCTTCCGCATGGAATTATCTTGACATGAAAGGATTAAATCCTACATTGTTTACCCATAGGATTTATATAAGAGAAGATTGTAAACCAATTAGACAACCTCAGTGAAGGATTAATCCCACTTTAAAGGAAATAGTTAAAGAGGAACTACAAAAGTTGCTTCATGCAGGATTCATTTACCCTATTTTAGATAGTCAATGGGTCCTCTGGTTATAGTTCCAAAGAAAGGAGGGAAATGGAGAGTTTGTGTGGACTATAGGGAGCTCAACACTGCTACCAAAAAGGATCACTTCCCACTTCCATTCATAGATCAACTGTTAGATTCTCTAGCAGGTAAGCAATACTTTTTATTTTTGGATGGGTTTAGTGGTTATAATTAGATCAGAATAGCTCTAGAAGATCAAAAAAATACCACCTTTACTTGCCCTTGGGGCACATATGCCTATTCAGTCCTCCCTTGTGGTTTATGTAATGCTCCTGCAACCTTTCAAAAGGTTGTCCTCAGTATATTTTCAAACATATCTCATGATTGTATGGAAATTTACATGGATGACTTTACTACTTATGGGACTGCATTTAAGGAGGCATTACAAAATCTGACCAAAGTGTTGCAGCAGTGTGAAGATCACAATTTATCCCTAAATAGTGAAAAATGTTTTATGATGATGCAAGAAGGAATAGTGTTGGGGCATCAAATTTCTCAATCGGGTATTCAAGTAGATCCAGCTAAAATTGAAGTAATACATGCTCTTCCTGCCCTTGTCAAACAAAAGGATGTAAGAAGTTTTCCAGGCCATGCAGGGTACTATAGAATATTTATCAAGGCCTTTAGTCAAATAGCGGGGCCATTGTATTCTCTATTGACAAAGGATGTTGAGTTTGAAGGGACAACTGCATGTGAAGAAGCATTTTATAAACTAAAAGGAGCCTTTTAACTCAGGCCCTTGTTCTTAAAGGACCTAATTGGTCAATTCCTTTTCATATTCATACAGATGCATTTGATTTTGCAATAGGAGCAGTTTTGGGACATAAGCAAGGAGTTTTGGAAAATGCAATTTATTAATATCAGTAAAAATTTGCAAGGACCATAACTGAATTATAGTATTACTGAAAAGGAAACGTTAGCTATCATCTATGCCCTCAATAAGTTCAGTCACTATATAATTGGATATCAAATCTTTGTGCAAACTGATCATGCAGCCATCGGGTACCTCATGAACAAAAGGTCCATTACAGGTAGATTGGCAAGATGGTTGTTGTTAATGCAAGAATTTGATATTACTATCATAGATAAACCAAGGAAAGCAAATGTAGTGGAAGATTTTCTATCTAGAATTCAAACACCAGACAATGTAGAGGTCATTGATGATTCTTTTCGAGATAAGCATTTGTTTTCCACCACTTTGAATAGTCCATGGTATGCTGACATAGCTAACTACCTAGCGGCTAACAAGATACCCCCACATTTCTCACCTAAAGAAAAAAGATTGCTGGTAGAAAAGAGTTTCAACTTCTCATGGATAGCAGATTGCTTATTTTATACAGGGCCATATCAAGTTATGAGGCACTGTGTAAGGGAAGATGAGACATATGATATACTTCACATCTGTCATGATGAGCCTTGTGGAGGTCACTTTGCAGCCAAAAGAACAGCTCTCAAGATATTAACTATAGGGTATTATTGGCCAACCTTGCACAAGGATGCAGTCAAATAAACCAGGGAATGTGACAGATGTCAAAGAATGGGAAGACCAACTCAGTGTGATGAAATGCCTCTACACCCTTAGGTGGTTGTTACACCATTTGACAAATGGGGCTTAGACTTTGTTGGGCCAATTGATCCATCATCAAATGGTCGATCCTACATTCTTGTTTGTACAGACTATGTTACTAAATGGGTGGAGGTAAAAGCCTTCAAGCATGCTAGAGATAATAAGGTAGTAGAATTTTTATATGAAGAAATCTTCACTTGGTATGGAATTCCTAGAGAAATAGTAACAGATCAAGGGGCACAATTCACTTCCACTCTGATCACAACCCTAGTTAATTAATACAATGTTAGGCATAGGAAATCCACTCCTTATTATCCTTAGGCTAATGAACAAGCAAAGATCACTAATAGGGAGCTTGAATCAATATTGACCAAAATAGTAGCAGTCAACCGAAAAGATTTGTCTAGTAGATTATTTGAAGTTGTATGGGTTTATAGAACCACCTGGAAAACTACAATAGGGTTTACACCATTTGAAATGGTCTATGGGGCGGAAGCAATGATGCCTGTAGGATTTGAGCATAAAACTTTGAGAATAGTTATTTCCTTAGATATGACTCTTTCTGCAGCACAAGAGGAAAGGCTCCTACAACTTAATGCCTTAGATGAGATAAGAAAGTCTACCCTGCAACATACCGAATCTGTTCAAAACCAGTGCATGAAGTGGCATGATCGTTAAATCAAAGATAAATCATTCAAGCCAGATGATTGGGCTCTTCTCTATGATTCAAGGTATAAAGATAATTTGGGTAAATTACAAACACGGTGGTTAGGACCTTATGAGATAGTTGAAACATTCTCTAATGGTGTTGTCAGATTATCTATAATAGATCCTATTAAGTTTAAATTGTTAGTCAGTGGTCATCGATTGCACTTATACCATAAATCTCTGAGCAAAGATGACTTTCTATAGTAGTTTTCCACTGCCAAGCATGCTGAGATTCCTGCAGCAACTGGCGATGGCTTTGCATCACCACTCCATCTTAAAATATTTGCCACATGATCATAATAATTACTTCCACATCTGGAGGAAGTACTTTTCTTCATGATAAATATTCCATTTCGTATTCACTTATTTCTTTCCTTTCACTCCATCCATTTTTGCCTTGTTTTCCATGCATGACGGCTCAATGTCTTCAAGCTTCAGTCATTCTCGCGTGATGTCAAGTACGCTCATGTGTATTTATTTTTCTTGCATGTATATAATTAAACCATATTAACTATAATTATGATATTTTGCATAGTGTCCTTTTTCGGTCCTCCTCCGCATGTGTGGACACCTGTCAAATCTTAGGTTGGGGGGGGAAGTACTCTGATAATGACTCTAGCAGATAATTCTTATGTCTTCTCGTATTGCGTTTTATTTTTAAAATTTCTAGTTTGAGGTGATATCTTGTATTTTGCTTTTCTATCTGCTTAGAGCTATTTTTAGATTGCAACTAGGTTCCGACCAAGTAAAGGCACATTGAGTATATCTTAGTGTAGAACTTAGTACAGAAATTGGGCAGATTTACGCCATTATAAAGTAAAAAGTGTTATCACTGCAATGGGTGGTCCACCTATTCGTCATGAGCTGATAGTCCATGAAGTCCTTCTTCAGGACCAAGATTGTGAGCCAATATTCTGTAACAGTGGATGGTTGGATTATTTTTTGAAGCTGACAAAGTTTAATGAAGAAATTGCAAGGGAATTTACCTGCACACTTTCAAATGGTGAAGCCCAGGTAAAAGGTTTGAGAGTGGTGGTTACAAAGGAACAGATTGCAAACGTAACTGGGTTACCAATAGATGAGGAGAATTACTTAGAATCCAAGGACACACGTAGTGCAAGAGAAGAATTTACACGTTTGGGAGACCCCCCATTAGTAGTAGATAGACAAGGAACTAGGCGATAATCTCTTCTGTTTGAATGGAAAGCAGTAGCATTATATGTTTTAAAGTATTTAACCTATGAAGGAAGGTTCTTGTGTCTGCATTCCCATCACTTCAAGCTTCTAAGTCATCTACGCCACGAAAGAAGGATGATTTTTCCAAGCCTATTGTACAACCTTCTTTCCATAAGTACAACAGAGACCCAGAAAGGTAGGCCTCACTCTATTTCTCATCATTGCCTAATTAGGCTATTAGTTGAAAGATCTTTGAGAGATGTCTCTCCAATGCTTTGGATTGAATTTGTTGAAATTAAAATGTTTAGGGTAGAGAACATGGTTATAGAGGAGCCACTTCCATCTCAAGAACATGAAAATTTGGAAAACCTTGAAAAATCTGGTTCCCCTCTTGAACCCTCATCCTCTAGGATATCATACGATCAAAATATTCTTGCAGTAGAGGAACCCTTACAAGAAGAAGCTACAACAAGGGTTCCTTCTCAAAGTCTAAGAAAAACTAGGGCTACCACATGAAAGGAAAAGGGCAAAGAAAAAGAGGTTGACATAGAACATAAGGAAGAGAAAGGTAAAAGTTTGAATTTACCCCCTCCTGCAGCCAAGAAAAGAAAAGTTGTCAAACCAGTTTCTCTAGTAACCATTGAAGTGGTTGGAGAGTTGGCTACAAGAAGTAGTCTTGCAGCCGAAGAAGGAAAATCTCAGAGAAGCAGTGGTAGGATCCGTAAAAAGCTTAAAAACCAAGACCAATCAACAAAGCCAAATATTACCATCCTGATTAACTCCCCAGAACAAGAACAACACAGTCCACTTCACAATGATATCCCTCCTTCTCCACCTAATGAACCTCAAAGGGAACAAGAAGAAGAGGAAGAACTGCAAAATAGGGAGGAAGAACACAAACTACAACTGCAAGAAGGGGGGGAACTCCAGAATATTGAGTAGCCTCAGAAAGAAGTAGGTTTTGAAAGGCTGGACAACTTAGCATCTGATGTAGAACATGTTATTGAAGTAGGGAGAAAAGTTGAAAAAAAGAAACCTAGGGCACCTATTCATAGTCCACCTACTTCCCTTACTAGTCATGTGGTGGGACTTGCTCTTTACGAGGATTGGGAATTGGAAAAGGTAAAAATGTAGATGATAATTGATTGGTAGAAGAAAATTATTGAACAAAAGGATGAAGAAATTGCTCAGCTTAAAGCTAAGGTGGAAACAGTAGCCACCATGGTACCACAACTATTGCAATGTCGAGCTCCTCCTCCTGTTTACTCTCTGTATTTAAGAGAATAGAACAGCAGTTTCCAGATGATGAGAATTGTTAGGGATTTAAGTCCCTCATTGTAGACACTGGAAGAATTCTACAGTGCTTATCAAACATCTCCTATGACAATTAAAAATCTACTTTGTGAACTTTATGTACATAACTATGTTGTTCCTAATGATGTCGATTGGAACCCTCTCCTCTATATTGGAGATATCTAGTTGAGAGCTCTTATGTCATGGATGCATAACCAAATATCAAGGGGAGAGCAGTTTCAAGTGTATAAGAAGGAAGAACTTGAGCTTTCACTGCCCTTAAGGGCTGAATCAAGGGAACGTAGGCGACTTTATTTTGATTGGCAAAAGATTCTATATGAGCCAGATTATGCAAAGGATATCCTATCCTTAAGGGAAGAAGTGCATAAGGAATACGAACAAATGGCTCCAAGGGAAGGACAAGTAGCAATAAGACATATAGTCCAATGTTGGAATAGCCTGCCAGATGAGTTAAGGCAATCTGAGCCACATTCTGTGCAAAACTAACATGCAGCCTTAAACAAAGCACCCAAGTATATGCACTTGGGAAGAACAAAGGGACGACATTGGCTGCCTCTCAGTTTTCAACCTCCAATCCTCATATGGCCACTAATGGGATGCAGGGACAGTGAAGCAACAAAACATACCGGGTGGAAGAGATTGGAGAAAATGAAAGGATTCTAATGGAGCTTATCCACAAGCAATTTTGGACAGGTTACTCTAGGCAATTTCTGAATCAATGCCAGAATTCAAAATTTTCCTGTTGCTGGAGGATCAGCAAGAAGTTAGGTTAGGGGGAGATGATGAGCCTAAATAATAACTCTATTTTGATAGATTTTTTATATAATACTCCAACCTAGGTCTTGTGATTAGATGACATTTGGATTATAATACTCTCCTAAGTTGATACCTTTTAAGTGTTTTTGAAACTAGTTTAACTTATAGCTAACGATTTCATACAATGGTTTTAAATGATCTATCTATGCAAATATCTAAAATCAATTTTAAATATGGTTTACATTATATCATGTTAGCATTAGTATATACACATGTTTGTTGTGCACATTAATATCATGATGCAGGGTCAACAAAGGTGAAGTAAAGACTAAATGGCGGTTTAAAGGAGCATCAAGTATATAACCGTAATGCAGACCCAATTAGAGAAATGCAATAATGATCGAAACCACTTGACTGGTTCTTCAGTAGACTAATTTATCAAAACATTTATAACTGTTCTTACTGGAGCTTAGATCCAGGAAGCGAGTCATGCTATTTTTTCTGAGTTGCAGGTTAAATGTTGTTTTGTTTTCCTACGCTGACTTCTTCTTCTTCTCTTGTTAATAAATATTGTTCACCTATTCCATAGGAATGTGGCTGATCAATTAGAAGTTTGTTATAATTTTTCTTATAAATAAAGGGATCTCTCTCCTCTCAGGGATAGTAGAGAACGACCATAATATTTGTAATACGGAGTCTTCTGGTATTTTATGTATTTTTCATAGTCAAGATGAAATAAATAGATCGATGTGATTTTGAATGCTTAAACAATTGTAATCTGAAGTTCTGGAGATACTCACTCAAGGGGGCCCACTTGGTGAGTAATCCTTTGTATGTTTTGGTTAGTTTTCGTACTTCTATAATAGTGGTTTCTACAATTGTCTATTCCTGCAGCCACAAAAGCAGAGTAGATCCTGTTGCTTGCCAGAACTTTATCATTTAACAATAGTTGTTTACAGTAATTTCCACTTGTAAGATTAAGTATTAATTCATTGAGATTCTGCGTGTTTGCTTTAGAAAAATTTCCTTTCCTATAGTAATATAGAATGGTTGCGATATGAAATTGGTGCACATACAGTGCTGACCCATTTCAAGTTTACGTCCCTGGTTGATAAATAAATGAGCCTTTGCCATAGGAAAGTTAGCTATTCAAGGATATTCAATCTCTGAATTGTGTTTTATTATGTAGTTGCCATCCCAGTTGTGAGGACCAACAATGTGGCAAAGCCTATGTGGAATGTTGGAGGCGTGACAAACCAGAGAAGACAATGAACCCTTTGAAGAAGACAACAAAGTCCCAAAACCCTTCATAAATGCCATTTTTGGGTTCCATACCTGTACGGACAAACCTGACTCTCTCACTTGATGGATTCAATTTTTCATCAAAAAGGGTATTTAGATCATAAAATATTGTTCTAGGGTCTCTGAGTGATTTTTGAGAAATTCCCCAAAAATCGGTTAGGTAGGGCTAATTGGCGGTCTAGGGCTACTAGGCCTAAGAAAATAGGAGAAAGAGGGAGTGATGAAGAAATTAAGGAAAGCCAATTGTAAAACTAGTTGATTGGCATGGAAATACCTTAAGAACACCTACTACAACCCCTGCAAGTATATGTTAGAATATTGCATAGCTTTGAGGTTGGATTTACCCTTGTGAATTTGAACCATGCCTGAGCAACTATTGAGCATTATTTGATAGGGAGCACTCCTAGAGAGTTTGAGTGTTTTGTCTGGTTGTAAAACTAGTGCAGAGTGCAAGGATCCCACTAACATATCACTCAACTTCCTATTGAACAAGGTGAGACACTCTTTGAGAACCCCTATCCATCATTATTTTCCTTAGTTTGGTAATCATCATTAACCTGTCGGATAACCAGATGTGAATCACCATAGACTTGTAGCTCCTTCAAGTTCCATTATATGGCTATTCTTAGTCCTGTGATCAAGGCCTCATACTCTGCTATGTTGTTTGTGCATTGGAATGTGAGCCTATATGATTTTGGAATGCTATCACCTTGGGTTGTGAGAAAAAGTGCCAACCCCTAAACCATGCCTAATGTATGACCCATCAAAATATAGCTTCCATTTCTGTGTTGGCATGACTGTGAAGATATCCTCATCTGGAAAATTTGAGATGAGAGGATGGTCTCCTATGAGTGTCACTTCAGCCAACTGATCTGCAATGACTTGCCCTTTGATTGCTTTACGATCCACATGCTCTATGTCGAACTCACTGAGTATCATAACCCACTTTGCCAGGTGACCTGTTAGTGTTGCTTTACTGAGTAAATACTTGAGTGGGTCTATCTTGGAAATGAGTTGTATCTTATGTGTTGGCATATAGTGCCTTAGCTTGGTTGCTGCCAAAATCACTGCGAGACAAGCTCGTTCAATAGGCATATAATTGAGTTCATACCCTACTAGTGTCCTAGCGATGTATATTGCATATTCTTTTCCTTCATCATTATGTTGTGCTAGTAATACCCCTAAGGTCATAGTCGTAGCTGATATGTATAATAACAAGGGCCTATTTGGATTTGGTGGTATTAACATAGGTGGTTTCATTAGGTACTCCTTAAGCTGCTGGCATTTCTCTTTCCATTTGAAGTGAATATTCTTATGTAGCATATGTGTGAATGGATGACATTTATCGACCAATTGTGCAATGAACTGATGGATTGACTATAGCCTCCCTTGTAATGTTCTCAATTGGCTGATGTTCTTAGGAGGTGGTATCTCCATGATTGCCTTTTCCTTTGCAGGATCAACCTCTATTCCTTTGTTCGAGACAATGTATCTAGGATATTTCTGGAGGTCACTCCAGAAACACACTTCTTTGGATTGAGGCAGACATTATACTACTTCAATATAGTGAAGATTTTGTCCAACATTGCAAGGTGATGCTCTCTTGTTAATGATTTAGCTAGTAAATCATCCACATAGTCTTCTATTAGTGTATGCAACATGTCGTGGAAGATGGTAGTCATTGCCCTTTGATATGTGGCTCTTGTATTTTTGAGACCAAATGGCATCACATTCCAATATTATGTTCCCCATGGGCATGTGGAAGTGGTTTTGTGTTGATCTTAATCTGGTTGTATCTTGAAAATCCATCCATGAGAGATAGCATATCATGCTCTATTGTTAGGTCCACAATCATATCAATGTTGGGTAGGGGGAAGTCATCCTCAGGACATGATTTGTTTAGATCTCTAAAATTTGTACATATACGGATGCCCCCATTCATTTTTTCTACTCTTATGATGTTGGTGATCCATTCTGCGTCGTCAATTGGTCTTATGAAACCAACATCTAACAACTTTTTGAGTTCAACTTTTACTAAGAGTGTGATTTGAGGATGTATTTTCCTGAGCTTTTGTTTTACTGGTTTTACTCCTTCTGCTATGGTCAAGTGATGCATCACTAGATCTAGATCTAGTCCTAGCATGTCTGCATAGGACCATGGAAAGTTGATTTGTCACTTTTTGAAGAATTCCACAAAGCTAGGATCCTCTATGCATGTTAAGGATGGTGCTAAATGGATTTCATGAGGGTTATCCTCTGATCCTAGATTGATTTCCTTGGTCTCCTCTATGAGAAGAGATGATATCTCTTGATTTATACTTAAGGAGAGAATGTCAAACCTTTCATCCTTAGGTGCCTCAGAGAGGTTTTCACCTTTGGATGCATCCTTTGTTTTTACTATTTTGGGATCTAGAAGTGTCGTAGTGTGATTTTCACCAAAAGATATATTTTTGCTACTCAAAGGTTTGACATTCTCTCAAAAAAAGGTCACACTATTGATTTCAATAGAAAACCCAGGCTTGTGATCCCCACTTGGTATGTTATCCCATAATTTGAGAAAGTCTATTATCACCTCATTGTTTTGGAAGGTGTATAGACACGGGGGATCTTGCTGGTCCCAATCAATGAGTTTGGGGTGGATGATTGGCATTTCTTCATTGATTAGGTTGAATTCATAAGACACATCAGTTATGGTTAGGATGGAGGTATTGAGGTCATCATTAGTACTCTCCTCTTCGTAATGGGGCTTGAGAGGTGACCTATCTCTCCTAGAAGTATCTTTAGTATTTGGATCCCAAAAGGTTTTGATTAATGCATCTCCTTCAACTCTTTTATCTTTAAAAGTTTCAAAGGAATCCTCTTCAGACTCATGTGAAGCTAAAGAACCCCATTCGTATTCATGTGAATCTTTCTCAGAATCACTTTGTAGAACTTTATCACTGTATATTATAGGGATGTCTATAGGTGTGAAAGGTTTGTCAACAACTGCTATAGGTATTGTATCTGACAGGGTTGCTGATGTTGCTTGTGTGTCTGAAATGGACAAGAGCTTTAACCTTGGACTGATGGGTTTATAAGTCGGCTACTTAGTTTTTCTTGTAAACTTGAGCTTAGAAGAACCCCCTAGACTAGGATTAAATCTGAGTCCAATTTTATCTCTTGGTTTTAACAAGGCTTGTAATAGCTCTTGTACACCTTGCTTGTGGGATCCTAATGCACTATGGCTATCATAGCCCATCTTTTGCATCATGGTAAAACCTTTTCCATACTTCTCTATAGGGATCTTGATTTGTTGTTTACCTTTGTCTAAAGGGTCTTTGTAAATCCATCCTGCCAAGTCTACATCAATAGTTTCCTATTCTTGTGATCTTACTGGGGTGAATCTATCAAGTGCATTGTTATTTGTTGCAACATGTGGCTTGAGTGAAATTTGTGGCTTTCCATGAGTCCTAAGTGAGATGGGTAGTTGGCCAACACAAAAAGTTGGCTAATGTTATATTCTTTGGGGCCTTCATCCTTTACCTTCATCTTTAGCTTGTCCTATTTGGGTGTAGGGATTAGTGTACTGGTGAGAGAAGTTGGGTGGACGTATGATGATGAGGCAGTGGCTTCTCTGTTGCTAGGTACTATGATATCTGGTTGATGCCTTATATTGTTGCAAAAGGCAAATGGGTTAGCATCACCAAGGATAGTTATCTCCACTCCGTTATGTGGAAATTTGATGAACTGATGGTAGGTGGATGGTACTGCTTGCATGGTATGAATACATGATCTACCCAATAGGAGATTGTATGGAAGATGGAGGTCTAGGACTTTACAAACCACATCCTTCACCACAGGTACTACCCTTACTGGTAGAGTAACACACCCATTATAGGAGCGTTCTGCATTGTCATAAGCCTTGATGGTGATCTTATTTTTGGCATCAATTTCTCCTTCTGCATATCCCAATGTTGTTATTAATTGAAAGGTGAAAATGTTAAGCACAACTCCATTGTCAATAAAGAATCTCTTGATTTTGTGTTTATGTATGAATCCCTCAATATGGAGAGGGATGTTATGCGGTTGTTGAATGAATGCATCATTATTCTCAATGAAAGTGAGACATGTTGATGATTTGAGAATTCCAATCATGACTTGAAATTGATCTATGTTTAGGTTGGATGGAACTAACACTTCCTGGAGAGCTTGGTCCAAGATGGTTTTATGTGAGGTTGATAGGCGTAAAAGCTATATCCAATTGGTCCACAAGGTTATATTGTTTGGGCACGTATGTCACTCTTGATGGTGCTCCTGATAAGATAATCTTGCTACAACAAGTAACAACATTTCATTCAGGATTTTTGCCTTTGATTGTAATGGTTGCTACTTGTTCATTAGCGTCATAAATGTTATTGGCAGTATTTGTATATGGTGCGCGTGTATAGATTGTCATGATATCTTGATTCTTACCTTGATGGGAAGGACCTCCTTTCTCATATGATGGGAGTGGATTCTTGAACATGGTGTGATCTGTATTGGAAGTTTTTGTAGTGTGTTCATTGACTTCTATGTCACCTCGATCAACAAGGTCTTGTATGGTGTCTTTTAATTGATGGTAATTGTTCATTTTGTGTTCTCTTCTCTTGTGAAATTTATAATACTCATCATCCCTCCTCAATGGAGGTTTAACATTGTAGTGTCATAAAATTGCGACCCTAGCAATTTTTGACTGCATTAGGGTCCTCACGCACGTGAGTTCGAATCCTCTAGCCTGACTGGAGACTGAAGATTGCTTAGCCCTTAGAAACAACTTCTTCCTTGGCCTCTGCATCACCCTGTCTGCACTCTGCCCTGCAAAAAGGGGTACGACAACGGCATGGCGCCACTATCCCCCCTTGGATAGAGGTGTGGTGCCCTTTTCCTCCCATGATAGGGGTGTGGCACCACTGTCCCCCCTTGGACAGGGGCGTGGCACCTTGTCCCTGCCCTATTTTGGGGCAGGACCCTTCCTAGGGTTGCATTGTTGGTTGTGCATTAGGCGGGAAACTCCCCCAATGTCGGCCTGTAACGAAAATAAAATTCACTAACATGTATTTAAGGGGAATTTGTCCTCTCATTTGCATAAGTGGGATAGGTCGAAGTTGGATAAGATTGGAGTTTTTCAAGTTGCATAAGAGATCAAGCATTCAAGAGCATTCAAGCATTCTTTTCCAGCATTGAGCATTCTCAAATCTCCCTTCAAGGCTAGGTATTGCATTCAAGTCAAGGATTCAACCATTGAAGAGGAGATTGATTTCAAAATTCAATTCCACACAAGCACTTCTATCAACATTGCTATCACAACCTCCCTTGAGGTGATTTACAATTCAGTCTTTCATTTACAACTACTTGCAAGTACATTCTTTCATTACTTGGTTAATTCCAAAACTGGGGTTTGACCTAAAGGCAAACCCACAATCCCAACCCTTTTTCCTCTCTTTTTTGTGTGTAGGTTGTAGGTGCATAGCTATACTTTCAGATTTGGGCTTCATTTATAGAGGGCGAAAAAACCCTTTTCGTTTCACAGATTTTTCAGAGGACCATTTACATTCCCACCACGGTCCAGACAACTTTTCCTCAAATTCACAGGGGGACTTCGTCTTGACATATTACTGCCAGATCCAGGTGCACAACTTCATCCCATATCCTGATCTCAATTTTTGATTAATTAAAAACAGGTATTTGAAAGGTACCCGAACCTTGTACAAGCTAGGAGAACAGAACTGTTAGAAAAAAGTGCCTGATCACTTCAAAAAGACAAAATGATCCCACTGAAAGGGATCAACTAACATAACATATCATTAAAAACCCAGAACAGACAACAAAAGGAAAGTATAGAGACAGCAAAAAGACAGAACCTAGGACACCAACAGATACCTAAATACTATTTATAATTTCCTCAGCATGAACAACTATTTGTTTCATGTTGTTTGTTGAGGTATTGAGTTCCTCCAGCTCACGACCTTTGATGTCACCCTTGATCTTTGTGTTAGCTCTGGTCCTCCTTTCGTGCCCCTTCTTATCCAGCTACTCTTTATCACCATCCTTCTCAGCATTGTTCTCAAACTTGTTGATAAGGATGTTCATGTTGTCCACTGATGATTTGAGGATTTGGAAATTTTGGTCAGCAATCTTCTTGACATTGAGTTCCAACCTGTCAATTTTTCTGCCAAAGTCATTCATTTTATTTGCCATTTCCTTTCTATCTCCCATCTCATTGACCTTTTTTTCTGTAGCTATGATTTTTCCAACCATACATTCAATAGCTTCTGCATTATGTAGAACGACTACCAATTCTTTAACATGTTCAGCCAGGGGCTTATCACCAACCGTAACTCTTGTGATAGCCTGCATATATGTTTTCAAATTGTTGATATCCTTCACCATGGTAGCGATGGTTTCACAGAAGGATTTAATAGTATCATTGTCACCACTTCCACTTTTATCCCCTTTATCCTCCTTTTGCAGACGTCTGGTATTCATGACCTCAATATTGCCCATCACTGGGTTACCCTCCCCTTCTTTATCCTGACCCTCGACCTTCTTGTTTTCTTCAGTCTCCTCCTTAGAATCAACCAGAATGTGGTTGATGTCTGAATTGTTACTCTTTTTAGTATTCTTCCTCTGAGTCTGCCTTCCAGTAGCTTTCCCTTTCTTTTTTTTAACAAATTTTTTCTCAAAGGATTCGGTTTCAGAATCCAACATTTCTGATTCCACAATAATCCTTCTCTTCTTGGCCCTATTCTTCCCTTTTTTGCTAGTTTCTTCTGATTCTCCCTCGGTCTCCGATTCAAAGTTAAATCCGCTAGCTTCGCTCTCCATTGTCTCATCTCTTGCATTTTTACCTTTAATAGGCTTTTCAATGCACTTCCCCTTAAGCATTTTATAAACCAGGGCCATAAGCCCCTGGTGGAGGGCATGGTCACCTTTAGGGTCCTTCTGAACCTCCTTTATAGTATGATCCATTGAGCATGCTAGGTAATAGGGTAGGCTCACCTTTTCCCCATGACGGAAGTGGTTAAACAAAATAAAGTGATGTCTGTAGGCTCTGGTAAACCTACCATCTAAGGTAATGTATGCAATAGAAGTGAATAAAACAAACCTCCATGGCCTACAAATTCTCTTCAGAGCATGGTAGGAGTTGTCAATTTTAATCATCTTTCTCCTCTCTTTGTCCATGACAAGAAACTTATCTGCTTCTTTATCTGATATAACTCGGTCCTTGTAAAATTTCATTCCCTCAGTAGTCATCCCCGTAGCCTCGACAATGACCTCTTCATCAACATTCATCATCTGGGATCCGATAAGGATTTTGCCATTTTTCCAGTTCTTGATGAAATAGCTAGTGATTGTGGGGTCTTTCCCACTTAGCCACTCCATGAAAACATTCAGACCCCCTTGCTGAAGGATATCCCAGACTTCTTTGTTCTTTCTCTAGTCAAAGTAGGAAGTAGGTTCAAATATTTTCTTGTTACCTCCCATTTTTCCAGCACCTTCCTTGCAATTCCTTCTCTCAGCTTGATAACCTCTCCTCTAGTTTTTGTGGGTACTTTGTAAGAATGCCCAGAATCCGTGCTGGATAATAATGATAAGACACCTATATAAATGCTCATTATCTTTGATAAAACCCTGCATCGAAAAAGGTGGAAGGGGCATTAGAAATAATGATTAAAAGTACCATGTTGCCTTGTTTGGCTCCGATCCTGATTAAGCAGGGATTTCATATCACTTGCAATCTCCATTTCACCATAATTAGTAATGATGTCTCCCGATTGGCAAGCTAGGTTGGCTGCCCAATCAGCGCAGGAGTTGGCCTCCCTATACACATGTGTAAAAACACACATTTCAAATTCTTCGTTGATTTTCCTAGTTGCTTTAATAGAATTACTAATTGACCAAGAAGGCGGGAATTTCATATTTAAACAATTGATTATGTTTAAAGAGTCTCCTTCACACCAAACTTTAGTGCATTTAGCTTTCTTAGCAAGGATCATCCCATAGTAAGCCGCCATGGCTTTGACAACATGATTAGTCTGATTTCCTATGGGAATACATTTTATGATTTTGCATATTCCCCATTCATCCCTTAGGACCACTCCACATCCTACAACACCCGGGTTACCCTTTGAGGCCTCATCAAAATTGATTTTCATCCATCCCTTAGGCGGACTGATCCATATCATACCCTCTCTATGGTTGATCTGAAAGCACTCTTGACCCTTTAATCTCCACTTTTGTAGATAAATTGATCATCCTTATCTTGAGGATTATCAATACCACTTATGATATTCATATTTTCCACTATACTTCTTCTTATTTTTTCAAACACAATTTTAGCCTTAGTAGTCTTTTCTTTGAAAACTCTATCATTTCTCTCTTTCCATATGCCCCAACACATGTGAGGTAAAGCAATTTTCCATAATAAGGTTGTGGATTTATTTCTTGAAGGATGATGCCAAGAATTGAAAATCTCCTGAATCGACTTGGGGAAACCCCAACTGACTTTGAAGTGATCCAGACAACTTGCCCAGACATCAGCAGAGAAAGGGCAATGAAAGAGCATATGATTTATAGTCTCCTCATTCTATTTGCAAAGAATACAAAAACTAGGCATACTAATACCTCTTTTTTTGATATTCTCAATAGTAAGAATTTTATCTTGAAGGGCAGTTCAGAAGAAAATGTTTATCTTAGGGGTGAGGCCTTTCACCCATGCTTTAGCCCAACATGGGCTTTCCATGTTGTATAACTATTGATGATACAGAGAAGCCATAGTAAAAGTACCATTAGCTGTGAATTTCCAAATTAAATGGTCTTCTTCTTCAACCCTCACCATAGAGTTCATGAGTTTATTCAAACTACCCAAAGACTGGTCCACCTGAGATAAGTCCTTCCACTGTCCATCTTTCTAGTAATCCTCCACCTTGGTTCCAAATCTTTCCTTGCATTGGTTCTGAAATTTGTTCCACTCAAGGTTTTCATTCAAAGGGATCTCCAGAAGCCAAGGGTCATCCCAAAATTGGATAAGATTCCCTTTCCCCAATTTCCATTTTGCACCTTTGACAATTAAGTCTCTTGTTCTAGAGACATTTTTCCAAATATTGGATCCAATTGGGATAATATCCTCTTTGAGGAAGCTTTGAAGAGTCGGACATTGACTTTTATATTTGTTATCCCATATCATTTTCCACTCTCCTTGATTTCTATATCCTCTCCAAATCTACTTGGCCATAAGGAACTCATTTATGTCTCTTATTCTTCTAAGACCCAAACCTCCTTTATTTATAGGCTTGCAGACCTTCTCCCATGAAATCAAGTTTATTCTCGTCTTCTCCTCAACCCCTGTCCATAAAAAAGATCTCTGAATCTTTTCAATGGCCTCCACATACTTAGCAGGAATCCTAAACAGACTGATGGCGTAGAGAGGAATACTTTGAAGAGTGGATTTCAGTAGTTGAACCTTACTTGCTTGACTAAGAAGAGCACCCTTCTAGCCAGATAGCTTCTTGTGGAATTTATCCACCAAGGCTCCCCAAAAAGTATCCGGAGGATCATGGAATAAGGGGAGCCCCAAGTAAGAAGCAGGCAGACTACCAATTTGACAACCCAAAATATTACTGATTTTGGTCCTCCTTCTCTCCCGGGTATTGATAAAATAAACAAAGCTTTTAGACCAGTTTATAAGTTGACCAGTGGCATCTCCATAGTTATCCAAAGCCTTTTTTAATCTTCTAGAATCCTTCACTGTAGCTTTCCCCATTATTATAGAGCCATCAACAAACTGCTGATGGGAACATATTTGATCTGCCGAAGAAGGATTCAAACCACAAAACTCCCTTTTCTCAACCAGCTTTCCAATACATCTCCCCAGACATTTCGCCCATAATGATAAAGATAACTGGAGATAGAGGGTCCCCCTGTCTGAGACCTCTAGAAGCTTTAAAGAAAGGAGAAGGAGATCCATTCATTAAAACAGAGAAAGAAGTCGAAGAGACAAGTTGCCTGATAAGGCTAACACTTCTGGAGTTGAAGCCAAAAGCAAAGAGAACATCCATCATAAAATCCCAATCCACTCTATCATAGTCTTTAGAGAGGTCAAACTTCAGAAAAAAACCTTCTTTTTTAGAGAAAGACAAAGAGTGGATATTTTCATGGACAGAGATGATTGAATCCAAAATTTGTCTACTTGGGACAAAACCGCTTTGTTGAGGTGAAATGATGGAGGGGAGCAACTTAAGAATTCTAGAGGTAAGAACCTTGGAGATTATCTTATAAAGAGAGTTGCATAGACTAATAGGTCTAAAGAGATCCATTGAGTCAGCCCCCATCTTTTTGGGGATAAGAGCAATAAAAGTACCATTAACTTCTTTCAAAAAATTTCTAGCACCAAAAAAATCTTTCACAGATTTGGTAACATCATCTCCAATAATATGCCAGTACATTTGAAAGAAGAACATGGGAAAGCCGTCCAGACCTGGGGCCTTGTTGCCCTCAAAGGAGTTGACAACTATCAGAATTTCATCATGGGATGGGATGGCAGTAAGGTGAGCATTCTGATCATCCCCTAAAATGGTAGGTATACTGTCTAGGAGGTCCCTTTGGGCCTGTATATCCAAATTCTGATCCTTAGCAAGTAAATTGGAGAAAAAGTTCATAGCAGCCCTGCTCATGGAATCATCTTCTACAACACATCTGCCATTCACTTTAATCTGAACAATTTTGTTAATGGACTTATGTCTTAAGGTAGATATATGGAAGTATTTAGTATTCCTATCCCCTTCCTTCAACCAGATATTTCTTGATTTTTGTTTCTAGTAGGTTTCTTCTTTAGCTATAATATCATGATATCTGATAAGAATAACATCTTTAGTATCTCTAGACGTATTAGTGTAACCATTATTCTGTATCTCATCCTGGATTTCCTTGAGCTCTAAGAGGGTTGTAGCTTTTGAGGTAAAGATATTCCCAAAGCATTCCTTATTCCACTTCTTAACATTATCTTTAACAATCTTTAGTTTTTTGACCACTTTGTACATGTCATTTCCTTCAATACTGACCTGCCACCAATCCTTAATCTTACTTTCCAGATCCGAGTGTCTAGTCCACATCTTTTCAAATCTATAAGGGAAATGTCTCCTTCTATTCTTTGCTTCAGTCATAAAGGTTATTGGGTAATGATTTGATCCTGCCCTTATGTGAGAAGATAAAGAGCAGTCATGAAGGTTAAACCAATCTAAGGAAAGGAGAGCTCTATCAAGTCTAACCTGAATCAAATTCTCACCACTTCTTCTATTAGTCCAAGTGTATTTGACTCCTTGCAGCTCTAGGTCATGAATGACATTATTGTTTATAAAATCCATCAAGTCCAATCTACTGTCCAGATTAGCTCGACTCCCTCCCTTTTTCTCATTTTCTTTCAAGGGGGTGTTGAAATCTCCCATAATTATCTAGTTGTCCTCAGCAAACTTGCTTCTTAACCCAGTAACATTTCTCCACATCTCACTTCTACTAGCCTTAGTGTTAGGAGCATATAAGTTAGTTAGGACCCAAGTGATGCAATTCTTAACGTGCTTAAATCTAATGCAGGCCAAGTTGTTGTCCTGAATCAGCACCTCACCTTCTACATTGTTTTTGTTCCAAAAGGTAACAATTCCTCCCGATGCACCTTCTGAACTCCCTCCACTGACTCCTCCATTTTTGAACATATTCAAGCTTTCAACTTTATATTTTGCCATCTTAGTTTCTTGAATAAAAAAAATATCAAGTTTTTATCTCTAATCATACTTTTAACTAAATCATGTTTGTGAGGGTTGTTCAGTCCTCGAATATTCCAAGAGATGATTTTCATGGATTTTTAGAAATACCTGCCTCAAAGATGGTTCTTTGGGTACCATCTGCTATATTCCTGCTTGTTTCCATTGATCTATTTTTGGCATTTGAATGTCTTCCTGGAGAAGTGTGTTGCGCTCCCACATCCCCAAGCTTGCTTCTGGTGTTTCTAGTCAGCGTACTATTGATGAGGTTATTGTTATTCTTTTTTTTTTGCTTGTTCTTTCTTTTGTCCTCTGCTGCGTTTTTGATGTCTTCCTCATCTCCCCATTTTGGATCTTGTTCCTCTGAAAAGGCCAGCTTTACTTTTGCTGGGGAAGCTAATGAGATTTTTGATAGCCCTTGGCCCAGGATGTTTTCACGTTGGGCCTCCTGGAACCAGTCTAATTCGTTATCTAGATCTTGAGAGTTTGAAACGAGGTTAAAATTATCTCCTTCCTCTTTGTTATCTGTGGGCTTTTTATCTCCTTTACTCTCACATTTATCTAAGACTAACTCTGTCTTATCCTCTTCCAGTTCCTCTTTTTGATTGTTGTCTTTTTTTCCATGCTCTGAATCCTTATCACTCGGCTCCAACTCCTGATGATCTCTTTTTACGCTATCTACTTTCTTTCGTTCATTTCCCACTTCACTGGTGAGTTCTTCCTTCATCCGTCCAATTTGAGACTGTTTCTCCTGATCTGGGTCATTGGACTCCAAGGCTTTTAGAGGCCTATCCACTTTTTTCCAAACCTTGGTTTGGAGGTGGGGTTTACCCTCAATACTTGGGCATTTTTTAGCCCAATGTCCAACTTTTTTACAGTGAAAGAAGGCAAAAGGGATTGTTTCATAAACAATATTCTACCTCCACTTCCCCAATTTAGATTCTATCTCTATTTCCTCTAGCATGTTTGTGTCAGGTCCAACTCCAACACAAATCCTAGCATAAATTAGCCTTCTTCTGGATGCCGTGACCTGGTCAATAGTGATAAGCTCCCCGAAGGTGTTGGCTATTCCTGCAAAAACATCTTCCTCCCATAATTCCATTGGAAGCCTAGGGAGTTTAACCCACACCGGGACTTGGACCAATTTTTTTTTTCCTTTTGCCATGTTAGGGTACCACTTCTGGATGTACATGATGTGTTTGCCTATTGCCCATGACCCACTATAGAGAATGTTTCTTCTATCCTCACCACAAGAAAAAGCAAAGGATAGACAACCTTTGTTCATTGCAACCACATCAACCCGATCCTTCAAATTCCACTTTCTTTTGACAAACCCACGAACGATCTCTATATTAGGTCTAGACCCAAAAAAATTACTGATCAAGTTATAATCAGTTTTTTGTCACTTTTGCACTACATAATTCAATCAATTCCTTTTCATTTCAAACAAGGAAGAGGGGATCAACTTATCATTCCCATTTCATTCAGAATTCAATCTACCATCTTCGTGCGGAGAGATTGAATCTAGTGAATTATCCTCTCCTCTTCCTAATGTAACACGGTGAAAAGTGTTTGAAGGGTAATCAATAGTGATACTCTCATCTCTCTTTGAGTGAAAGGGTAGTCTTCATCTTGATTTATCATTCACCATTTTCCCACCATTAGAAACCTAAGGCTCGTAGTTTCATGTTTTAGGCAATGTGATGAGATCAAAAGATATAAGTTGTTGTAATATCTTCTCAAGAGGTTCTCCTAAAGGTGTATATGTTCGATTTTGTTTACAAGTAGAGTACTTGTTCTTAGGTGCCTCTTGATGTGTGTTGGGAGCTTGATTTCCTTGATTATTTGGGTGATTAACTTGGTTGGTATTGTTGTTGTTATGATTATCAACTTGCCCAACTATTTTGACCATAGGTTGAGCGATCTTGACAGTCCTTGTGTCTACAATACCATCGTTAACGATGTTTTTGTTCTTGAACCAAAACTTGGGTTTGTCACTGTTGTATGTTGGTCGTGGACCGTCCTTGTTCTCCTTGTAGATTTTGACAAGTCCCTTCTTGATAAGGGCTTTCTAGATTTTGAGTCCTTGGGCTATCATATCCTTACAAGAGTATGAACATTTGACTTCCAAGTGAAATTCCATCTCTTCATTTAAGTTTGAAATGAAGATTTCAACTAATTGTTCCTTAGTAATGGGGAAGGAACGTCTGATAGAAAGGTGTCTCCACCTTTGCAAGAATGTTGAGAATAATTCCCTATTATTTTGTTTAGTGTTACATAGATCAACCATGGAGACATCACGTTCTATGTTGTGCGCATGATGAGTAACAAATTCTTGCACTAAGTCCTCAAATGTCCTGATCCTACCGGGTAACTATGAAAAACACTGCATAGCCGATCCTCCTAGACTTTAAGGAAAAAGGCGTGCATTAAGTACATTTAATCATACACAACCTCTAAGCATGAGGAGTAGAATTCCCTCACATGGTCTCTTGGATCTCCCTTTCCTTTGTATTTGTCAAATTTTGGAGTCTCGAAACTGTGTGGGAAAGGATGCATGACCATACTTCTATCAAATGGATACATACATATCTTCAAGGGCATATCTCTTTTGTGGCATCCTCAAGTTTAATTGTTGGGCGAGGTCTTGTAATTTTTGTCTTAACATATCTATTTATGTGGGAGGAGGTGGAATGTTCCCTTGTTGATACTCGTTGTTGTCATAATTGTGGGTATTCCTTGACCTCCTTTCGTTTCTCTCTTGTCGATGATTGTGTTTGGCTTGTTCTGTTATTTCTCTTAGTTGTGATACGTCAAATTCTGCAGGGAGTTTTGTACCCTCTTGAGAAAGTCTTATGAAATGGGTGTCAATGTTCCCCTTGAGAATCTCATCAAAGAGTTTGTTAAATCTAGGGTCATGTATTGCCCGTTCAATTTCCTCTTGTGTGGGAGTATATGGATCTTCTCCCCCTACAAATTCGCTATGATGAAAGGGGTTGAGCTCTTCTTCATCTTTTGATTCTTGATGTATTTCATTTTGCCCGTGTCTCTGACTCTGAGACCTAGTCTAAGCCTTGTTGAAGTTTGTGTTTTGGGAAATGAAATGAATGAAAAATGGATGGTTTATCCTCTCTTAAAATTTGAAGGTTTGATGATGGTGATGATTGAATTGAAATGTTTGTTGATGAGTGATCTTTTTCTCTAAAGGTTGGATGTTAACAAAGTCCTTTTTGGGATTGCTTGCTTGGTTTTCAACAATTGCGAGACGAGGTGTAGCAAGGTTTGTGTTTATAAATCACAAGATACCTAGTCATAAGAGGATGCACTCAAAAGATAGTTTTAACCTATCTATGATGCTTATTAATGCCCCTTAGGATGAGTGACCCTAGATGTAGAGACTTACTAAGGAGTATTTGTTGTTGTGATTTAGCAATATCCAAAAGAACTAAGGACAAGACCTCTTTGTTTTGAGAGTTGAACAAAATTTTGATGTTTTGAAATGAGTGTAAATATTGGAATTTATACTAGGTGACTATGAGTTTGATGATTGATTTTGAATGATTTGAGCAGAAAAATGTGGAAGATGTGTGTTTTGAAAGACTTAAGAAAATGATGAAGAAGAGGAAGTGTGGAACTTTGGAATCTCTAATGAGTGATTGTGGGTTGTGAAATGTAAGATGGTGGATGAGAGTTTGAAAGAGGATGCACTGATGAAAGACTACCCTAGATGGGAAATGACTCAATAGGTGATTTCTTGTTGAGGTAGATACGACAATGAGATTTTACCACTTCTATTGAGAGATTGGGACAAGGTGGACCTTTGTTGAAAGGCATGCATTTTTAAAGATTCCTCATCAAACTCATTTCCAAGACCATGTAGATAATTGTGAAAATGGTGAAGGAATGTTCGATGTTTGAATAAGAGTTTGCGGTTTATGTAGATACATTTTCTCTTCTTTAAGATCTCTTTTTGGATAGGTTTCCTCTTTTTGATTTGACGGTGAATTGATTTCTTGAAATGCTCGAGGGACTTGATGATATGTCACATTTGCAAAATTTGTGGTGATTTGTTTTGATCAGTTGAGGATATGCACTTTTTTTGAATATTTAATTTCGACAAGAAGACACATCAAGCATATGAACACATCTTTCTTGATAGAGTAACTTCGAAATGAATTCGATGAAATGTGTATGTTCTAGGATCTATTCAAATCCCCTTTGTTTTTCATAGGTTTTTTAACAATCAAAATACAAATCAGTCAGACTCTTCTATTGTGAAAAAGGTCATTCATAATATCATATCCCACATCTTGATACTCCTTCAACTCAAACAACCTTGTCACACTTGACGGTGCGCTCATTTTTTTGCCTTTTGGTAGAAGTTGAACCAAAGATCATTTATCCTTAGTTGGATCATTTTCTTGGGAGATGTATGGTGAGTGTCTTGGGGGTAGATTCTTCCCCACCCTTGCACTATGATATTACAAATATTTGGATAACTAACTCAACTTGGCTTCTATGCTTAAGGTTTGCAGTAAGAGTTTTGTTCAGTGCGTCAATGATAAACTCCCTCAAGAGGCTTCCCAACCTTTGGAACAAAGGCTTTACATATCTCAAGGATACTTGGGGAAGGCTATCAATGCACACTACCGTTGGATGTGATTTTCATTATAATCCACATTTGATTATAGTGGGTTGGAATACTTGGCATTAGCCATTCCCCACTTAGGTTGTTCTCCTCTCACTGGCCTTATGGGCTTCTTAGGAAGGCAGGTCTGCTAAAGGATTTAGCCTAACTTGCAAAAAAATGAAAGTGAGACTAGCGTTTTGATCACCCAATTAAGGGGAGAGCATAGGCCTATCATAAGACAAAGAAGATATGTTGTTCTTTTTATCCCATCATTGCAATGTGATCTATTTTCTATTTGGAGATGTTGCTCCAACAACCATGATTTTCTTTTTAACCAAGATAGCAAAATGAAGTGTTCTTATTAGCCAAAAATTACAATAATGAAGTTAAGAACTTTTTAGAAACTTTGCAAGAATGGAAATATGGCTTGTTCTTTTTACCTTGAAAAATGAAGTGTGGTTTGTCCTTTTTACCCTTTGTAACAAGAAAATGAAATTCACTTGTTCATTTTAAGTTGCACCAAAAGACAATGTGAACTACTTGCAAAAACAAAGGTTGTTTTGTTGTTCTTTTTATCCTTTTGCAAGAAAGAAAAGGTGAAGTTCTTTTTGTAGCACCAAAAAGAAAAAAATGAAGTTCTTTTTATATAGCACCAAAAGAAATGTGAAATTCTTTTTAGTCTAGCCCTAAATGAAGTGTGGAATTCTTTTTAATCTAGCCCCAAATGAAGTATGGAATTCTTTTTAACTTTTGCAAGAAAAGAAAGTGTGAATTCTTTTTACCCTTTGTAAAATGAAAACTTGAAACAAAAG
The DNA here is from genome assembly GCF_030272615.1 of Cryptomeria japonica. NCBI lineage: Eukaryota > Viridiplantae > Streptophyta > Pinopsida > Cupressales > Cupressaceae > Cryptomeria > Cryptomeria japonica. Next base: position 395,411,123 of record NC_081413.1, read on the forward strand.
TAAAGAAAAAACCTAATCTAACTCCATTGTGCCTGCAAGAAACGTTAGCACCTGCAAAACCCTTTGAAAGATTATTCAATATTGTCGTCTTACAAGCCTAAAAATTTCCCTTGTGTTACAAAAATTGGCTCTCTTCCTGTTACAAAAGCGCTGCTCTGGTGAAAACAAAAGCTGTACTTTGATGAAAACAAAAGAATTGAAACAAAGATCAAAAGCGCTAAACTAGAGCAAAAGCACTAAAATAAGTGACAAAAGCGCTTATACAGAGCAAAAGCGCTAAAATAATTGATAGAAGCATTGAAACTTGTAGAATAGGGATTTATAGAAGTGCTAAAATACATAATAGAAGCATTAAACCATGTGACAAAAGTGATGAAACACGACCTGTGCATGGAAAATATGTAAGTTTCAAAATTTTTAGAGAAAATTTTAACTTGTTACTGTTGAATATGGGGCTCAGGCCCCATAGTGGGCACCAAAATGATGAACATGAAAGAGGAACAAGCAAAACCAAAGATACAATGTCCATATGTTAGTCTCAACCAAAACTAAAAAAACCAAATGAACTTTTAACCTTCAAATGCATATCAAAAGAGAATAAAAATTACATCCGTGGAAGAAAAACAAATGAAAAGAAGAGAGAAGAGACTCCCTTAGATGCTCCCATTGTGCACTTGATGTCTCTCCTTTTTTATTCTCCTCTCCAAGATCCAAAATCTTGCTTGAGTGTAGCTTTCAGTTTTAGCATGTAGCCATGGATGCCAAATGAAGGATTGAATGGTTGAAAATGAACTTCTATTGCTATGCAAATGCACAAAATATAATTTCTATGAGAAAGCTAAGTAGAAATGCCTATGCAACTATAATATCAATGCTCAAGATGATTCCATGTTTGCTTAAGGATGATGGTTCCTTTTATAAGCAAAATGGGCAACTGAAGGGTCAAGATTGATTTGGCTTAGCAAGGGCTAGGATTACATGAGAGAGGCATGATCCTCAATCCATGTTTGCAACTTCCACCAATGCAATGGTGACAAGTGGCATCATGAGAGGGCTTGAGAGAAGAGGGAAGAAGCATTAAATGCTTGAGAGGACATGAGGGTAACCTCATGTGGTTGGGTTATTAGATGAAGGCTTTATCCAATGGTAAAGCTATTATCCAATGGGTAAACTCTTGTGCAAGGTTTACCCATGGTTAGGACTTGGTCAAAGGGGACCAAACCCATGTGGATTAGTGTGTTGAAGAAGGGAAGCATTTAAGTCTCTATAATGGGTGAGATGATGGGTTGAGGGTTAATTTGGGGTTAGGATTTTGTAAGTGATTAGAAGTGGGTTTAGGCTAAAATGGAAGGGATTAGAAGAATCTAGAAGAAGGGTTAGTGAGCAAGTGGGCTTTGTAGGAGATTGCAAGTGGGTGAGGGTAAATAGGATTTAAATAAATGTATTTATTTAAATGTGCATGTGAATTTTGGATTTATTTAAATAAATCCTAATTAATTTAAAGAAGGGGGGAATTAAATAAATTTAATCAATTTATTTAATAGTTGGACTATAGTTAGTAATTTTATTTTAAATAAATTTATGAAATTTATTTAATATAAATAGTAGAATGAGGTCGAAATGAATTAAATAAAGGTACATTTAATTAATAGAAGAATATTAGTGCATTAAACAAATATTAAATATTTATTTAATTTAGTGGACAAATTTATGTGTCTACACTCTCTACTAATGACTTCAACTGCCATGTGGGAAGCTGGGTCAATTAGATTTATCTAGTGTATTCAATGCTCCTAATGTCAAAACCACTGCCCATTGTTGAATGGGAGCAATAATGTTAGGGGAAGGAGCAATGATGGGTGGAACAAAAATGGCTTGATTTGGATCAACATGTGCCCCTACCCTATGTTGTGGCATGCCACCACCAACACGTTGAAATGATTTGATGTCAAAGTAATTGGGTTTTAAATCCAATCCTAACTCCACCCATAATGTTATAAAAAAATAGAATCACACCTTAGAATTGACGTGTGGTGAATACCTACATTGCTTAATTGAAATTATGATTTTTGTTTGGAGGTATTTATTGAATTGTATAAGGGTCAATAAAGTATGGGTCTATGGTTTGTTTAATAATATGTAAATCTAGTATTGGTCTATATGATAACTCATCTACATAGGATTGTCACCTCTCCTCCTTCCAATGGTGGAATCTATCTAGATCTATATTAGTTGACCTAACTAAATCAATAATTGTTCGAATTAATGATGCAAATCATTCCACATGGGGTGGTATAAGAGGAAGATTTTGGATTAAATCATTTTTTTTCTTGGATCATTGTTATATTATCAATTATTGCCAGCAATCCTCATTAAGTGAAGGGGGTGGGGTTTTTTGGGGGGGCATTTGTGGGTGGCGGGCTTTCAAGTAGGGGTTGAATATTTTGTAAAACTTCTTCTAATAAAAAATCATACTCAAGTATTTGGTTCATTGAAATGTAGGGTGAACCACTTGCATTTACGATAAAATAGAAATAATTAAATTTAATCTTGTACAATTTAAAATGTTAAACATACACATATTAAATATTTATCATTTAATAATTTAAATTATTAAATTTAAGAACAAATCATGTTTATTACAACATACAAATAAAGAAAAATATCTAGCCACCTGAGATGTATCAGGATGCCATTTCACCAAGACTCATAATTACCCTTTGGTAGGATGACAATAGAGGGATGATAAAAACCCATGATAACTCTTCAAAAAGAAATAATCAGAACCAAATAAACTTGGTTCATATAAAGAAGATCTAATGATGATATCTCATGCACATAGATCCTTTCCAATTTCCAATATGTCCAAGTAATTAAACAAAATGTGAAATCACAAAAAATTAAATAAAATTTACTTGGGGAAGATTCTAGAAAAAGTGCATGTATGCATTTGAAGAGCTCTAAATCACTTTTCTAGTGCTACAAAAATCATGAAAATCAGAGATATCGATAAAAAGATATGGGCTTAAAAGTAGAAAATGAAGATTTAACTTTAACTATAAATAAGAGGAACTAGCAACATAATCTAAAAATGAGTCTTGGACCACTAGAAAGTACTCAAGATCAAATTTATGAAAATAACTTGTTTGCCCAATTTGACACACTATGCTCAAATATGAATTTTTGAGAAATATGGTAAATTTAGTTAGTTGATAACCAATACACATGATCCTTCTGATTTGATTTTTTCCCAAATTAATTATTGCATGAAAAATAATAGATACCCACAAAATTGTTTGATGTTGCCAACAAAACCCCAAAAATATTTTGCAATTGAAAGAGCAGAACATGTGATTTGATAAAAAAATAAACTTTAACATGTAGCAAAAATAGCCACATTGTGCTATTTTGATAATATTTTTTGCAAATCTACACTCTATCTAAAAAATCTTAACATATACTTAGACATGGTTTTTCATTGTTGTGAACAAAACCTAGAAATCATTTTCCCCCAAAATACAATGAGAAAAAGTTATGATTTAATTTTGTATTAGCTGGACTTGATGAGGAGAGATCTAACAACTTTGAAAGTTAAGAAGAAAAATAACCTCAACATCAACCAATGAGGAGGTCCACGATAGTTAGGTGACAACCAACAAATTTTGGACACTCTTTGTTGGATTTCAGATGTATTTTTATTTTGATTGCTAACTCTGATGAGTCTATGATTGTGAAAGAGGATATGTGTATAAGTGATGCAAATTCACGAATGAGAGCCATGGAAGAAGAGATGGTCATATTAAATAAAAATAACACATTGGATTTGGTACGATTGCATAAAGGATGTACATGTGTGCTTAAGAAAAAATGTGGTTGTGATGGCAATGTTGAAAATCATAAAGCATGATTGGTTGTGAAGAGATATTTCCATGTGAAGGAAATTAATTATGGCGAAATATTCTCTCTTGTAGCAAAGTTGGTATCCATTCAATTCCTATTATCACTTATCATAGATTATGATTTAGAAGTTGAGAAGATGGATGCAAAGACAATATTGCTTCATGGTGATATGGAGGAAGATATTTCCATGTCATAGCTAGATAATTTCATGATGAAAGGTAAATAACATTTGGTTCAAGCAAGTTAGATAAATCTCCTTCTGGTCTAAAATAATCTCATGGATGTGGTACCAAAATTTGTATACTTACGTGTTGAGTTTTGGATTTCAAAGGTCTAATTTGATCATTGTGTTTACTATATTTAATTGATAATGGTTGCATAATTCTCATTATTATGTTATATTTGGATGATTTTTTGTTTTTGGAAATTGTAAGAGTTTGATATTTGACTTGAAGTCTTAGTTGTTAGCATAATTTGAGATGAAAGATGTAGGAGCTACAAACTCCAAGATCACTTGCAAAAATAAAGATGCTTTCCACAGGAGAGTATACAAGATAATGAACTTTCTTAAATATTGAGATATGAGACATGAACACGATACTATAAATGTATAATCACCTTGTTTATATCTAGACAAGATGAGATGCATTATGAGAAACTACTTTGATGCAAATATTAAATACCTAGGTTTAACTAAAAGTAAATGAAAATTCATAAATATAAGATATGAAGTGTCTTATTTAGACAAATAAGTTTTTTAGTAATAACACTCAGGACCTAAGGTAACATGTGAATAAGTCCCCACTAGGAAATTACTTGGTAGAAGATGTTTTCTAGGTACAAGACATTATTCACTCTAATCATTAGTGACTCTACATAGGTGAAGGTACATCAATTATATCTGAAATAAAATTAGGAACCTCTATACAACCTCGTTCTCATTTTCTAAAGTTATAAAGTACTCTAAAGAATCAAACTCTTGGATATTATCACAATCATAGGGCATCCTTTTCAAAAAGTGAAGAGGCATAAGACAATCTGAAACAAGATCATCTAGGAATGGTTGAGTATTAGGATCTCCATATATCTCCCAAATTTTAGTCCAAAGAGCATGAAAAAACTCAAAATCAATAATAGACTTCAATATGTCATCATCAACATGAATTTTTATAACTCCTAACACATTACCCCTTTTGCAATTTCAAGAATTTTTTTTACTAGGTGCACAATGAGGGGGAACACGACCATACAAATGTGGCAACAAATGAAGCCAATAAAGATGTTTTATGATGCTATCTCTCCATTTTTTATAGTTTTCCATTTTCAAGATGATCAAAGAAGAATGAAATGAAAAACCCATTACAAACTATGATATTTCTCTAAAAGTACATAGATAAAAACCCTCAACATGATTTTTTTTTCCTAAATATGATCAATACTACAAATAAAGCCTTTCCAAGAAGATAAAACCTCTTTAAGAGATTATATGTCCAAGTAATTAGTCACAATGCCATATGGTCAAAAAATTGAATAAAATATACCTAGGGCCCTAAATTTGGAAAAAGTACATGAACACAATGATAGAGCTCCTTAATACCTTTTCAATGGTGCAAACATCACAAAAACTAGAGATTGTGACAAAAAATTATGAGCTTAGAGGTACAAAATAAAAATATAATTTCAGTGAGCAATAAAATTCACCTATAGTAAAATCTAAATAAATCACCTACGCTACTGTGAAGCATGTTGAACTAGCTCTCCAACAATATCTTGTTTGCAAAATTTTGATGCTTTGGTGAGAAGTTATGACCTATCAAAAAAATCTACCCTTCTAAGGCTCTAGAGGGGTCAAATTTGAAGGGCAAGGGGCTAAACTATGGTCATCCATGTGACCATCTGTTGCACTAGGCCTTTTAAAAATATGCACCACCCCATGCACGATGTCATCAAGGTGGTAGAGGCGTTGGGAACAATGGGCTAAGCCATGTCACTCAGGGAAGTTAGCCCATAGATCTCTATGTGACCACTTGGAACTTTGAAAGGCACTTTAAACTAAAAAATGACGAGATTAAAATTTTTAAATAAAAAAATTCAAATGTTGATTTTGTACCTCTATACTTCGGATGTTGCAAATAGGCATAGTGCCTACATAGGCCAAAAAAATCTACTGAAAAAGATGCAATTGGCATTTGAGGAATATGCCACGAATATGCTTGATTTAACTCATAAAATTTCTACTAACCAGGATTATTGTAGATGCAAGGATCATACAAGTTGTATGGTATAGATCCATACTATATCGAGTCCATAAAGATGATAAGATGATGAAAAAACCTCTGATGCCCCAAGTGACAATGGTGGATTTTAATGATTTGACAAGCATTCATAAGGTCTTTGGCCTTCTAAATGTAATAACAAAGTTTTTTTGGCCCAATTTGCTCCAAAAATTTAGCTACCTCCCAAATCTGGTAGTCTTCTCCAACTTGAAACCCTTGTAACTAAAGCCAATCCTAAATTCCTCAAATGCCCTAGACTCAATGGTGAGCTCAAATCTCTTTCAACACATACAAAAAATAACCTTCAATAGAAACTGACAAAGAGGCAAATCCCAAATCTAGTGTTTTTCTAATATTTTTTGATTCTCTAGGTCACCATATGATGCAAGAGAAGAGCATACTCAACTTTACTAAAAACCACCAAGTTCATTTGGTAGTAGGTCCACCCTAAGATTTGAGAAGTGTTTTGCATAGTCATGGCTTTGATACCATGTAGGGGCTTTAGACTCCAATATCACCTACAAAAACAAAGATGCCTTCTAGACAAGAGTATGCAAGATAATGAGCTTTCTTGAATATTGAGATATGAGATATGGACATTGATACAAATGTACAATCACCTTGTTTATGTAGACAAGGTGAGATGTAGTATGAGAAACTACCTTGATGCAAATTTTACATACCTAGGTAACTAAAAGTAGATAAAAGTCACAAAGATAAGATATGAATGTCCTATTTGGACAGCTAAAACTTCTAGAAAAAACACATAGGACCTAATTAATTAACTTATGAAAAATCTTCACTAGGAAATTATTAGGTAAAAGACATTATTTACTCTAACAAAAATCTAGTCATTGTGGTTGCTACAAAACTGATAATGGTTGCATTCTTATCATTGCGTTGTATGTGATTGATATGTTGTTTGTGGAAATTGTAAGGGTTTGATATCTAACTTGAAGTCTCAATTGCTAGCATAGTTTGAGATGAAAAATATAGGTGCAACTAGGTACATTTTGATAATGGAGATTGAGAAGAGATAGAGCCAACAAAAAACTTTGGTTAAGCCATAACAATTATATGAACTTTGTGTTGGAAATATTTAACAAAGATTATCTTGTCAATGAATACCACTTTATGTTATTCTGTTGTATTTGTACATTCATAGTAGAAGATATTATTGTCTTTATTGCTTAAATAAAGTTTTTTTTGGAGATACATTTTGGGATATGTAATGTATTCACTGTATGTGATGTACCTTTGATTCTTTTACCTTTTGGATATTTGAGAGCTTGAGGTATTTAAAAATACATAGAATGAGTTGTTATGTCACATGGGGACACATTCAACAAGGTCAACACTTAAAAAATAATAGGGAATTGATAAAAATCAATAGGCTATAGTCATGCAAATGCTACCAAGAATGTTTGTGCAAATGTATATTCTTTTAAGTGACTTAATTGAAGCGTGAGATGCAAACACTATGCAAATACAACTTTCAAATCTTGGATATGTAAAATGAAAACAAGTCCATAGATGTGGTTGATTTTGTGAGTGCATACTTGTTCCATCAAATTCTAGGTCAACCTAATTCAAATCTCATTGTTCTACTTCCAACTCATAAAAGAATTTGTAATTTTAAGTAATGATTCAATAATTCTGATCAAAACAATCTAGAACTATCTCTTGACCATCAAGATAGGTAACGATTACATGAGAATGTGTATATAGATAAGTGTAATAAATGCATATATATAATATGAACACATCAAAATATGTATTTATGTACATAAGATAAGAATATGTGCATAAAAATATATATAAATAAATCGATAAAAATATATAAAAAAAATCTAATTTTATATATACTATATCATTTATTATTATATAAATACATGAAGACACTCTTCCAAACATACACAAAATTAAATAAAAAATAACATAAATATAAAAAATTCACGTTACATATTTATGAATAATTACTACCATTTTAAGATTTAGAGACGAATAGACAAATTACAGGTAATTCTAAAGTTAGCTAAAATTAAACTTTATAAAAAAGGATTTAGCAAAATAAAAAACACGAACTGAAAGAATCAGAGATGCCGCTTTCGTTCATGCCTTGCATAAATCTTACTTAAACCCCTGTGCTTCAAATCATTGAGTTTCTGTAAATATCGCCTTTTCCTTGAGACGTTGCAAAGTTAAATCTGTTGTGGAAAGATGACCTTCTTTGACCTGAACATTCCTGTAGAACAGGAAGCAATCGAAAAGAACAGGGCAAAATCTGCAAAGAACACTAGGGTAAAATTGGTAGTGAAAGCAATGGAATTAGGGTACAGTGGAATAGCCTACAATCGCTATGTGTCTGGAATTATTGCGGACACAGATCGCTGTACAATAATTTCCCTTCCACTCTCTTCTCTGGTGGAAGCTTCTCCGGCACTGGCGGAGAATGTGAAGTTTCACAGGGAGGTTTTAGGTTTACCCGTGGGAGAAAAGATGAGGCAGTATAGCAGAGTGACAGTGGGCGTGGAGAACATGTTGCAGGCGGCTGCAGTAAATCCTAAAAATCCCGTGTTGTGTACCTATGATTTGTTGGCTGTTCATCCTATGAATCTTAACATGTTTGAACACGCCTGCCTCAATTTGGAGGTCAGACTTCCGAAATTTAATCCTATTATTCTTTTCCTTGTATGTTGTTTTATTGATGGGCGGAGAGGCTTTGAAGTGTAGGTTTACCTATTCAACTTTTTCAGTAACCAAAATATCGAACTGTTCGTTTTTAAACAGTCCCATGAAAGTTATTGTCCTTTTGCTATATCAGATGCCTTCTGAGGATTGTGGATGCTAAACTAACGGAAAATCAAATAATTAGTAGTAAGCCATAACTAAATTGCTATTTGGCACATAAACTTTTTAAATTTATCTGCATTTACTGCAAAATTTTAGCTATGCTTAAATTGGAACAGCTGAGATTCTGCTTCCCGCTATTCAGGCTAATATTTCAAAATTTTCAGTTCCTTAAAATCTTATGCCTCACTGGGAGCGTCTGCAGTAATAAAAGTGGGGTGCAACTCCCCGCTAGCATCTTTCTTCTCTCCTACAATGACACTGTTTAGAGGTGTACTCATGGAAAATTTGTTCTTAAACAGTGACTCAAACATTCAATACTACAGCAGTCAAAAATCTACAAAACTAAAATATTTATATTATTTAGTTTTCAAAATGACAGAATCTGGCTTTAGATAATCATGAATATGCCCTTGCATATTGCTCCAATTCAGAACAACGGCGGGACTATTTATCTTTGCCTTTCGTATTTTTAGTTTTAACTTTTAACCAGTTTGAAATCGTGCAATATGTAGGTCGATAGCATCCTCCTATTAAATCCAGGCATGGTCTAGTTTTCTATTTCATTCTTCTTATATGAAACCTATTCCCATCAAATTACAAGTAGCCCTGGTTGCAAATTTTTGAGCAGAAAAATGGTGTATCCAAATGTTTAGATTAGAATTTCGCCCAAAACCGCATATTTGCTCAAATTCTATGTAGAAACTTATGACCTTTTCCTTGGAAAACTTATCTTTAAATAATACCAGCCACTGCTTTCCAATCTTTACGTAGAAAATGTTGTACTTATTTTAAAATGCTTAGCTCAGAATTTTTCCCAGAGCCACATAGTTTCTCAACTTCTATACAGAATTCATATTCAAGATGCAATTAACCATACTCCTTAAGATTTTTGCAATTTTTTTATTTATTTTTTCATCAGTTGCTCAAAAATAGGCAATAAATTAGTATTTGGTTTTAAGAAACAGTGAAAATGGTATTGATAAGGAGTGTTATGAAATTGAGCTCATGTGTTACATACCAACTATATAGATAGCTAAAAGAAAAAAATTCTTTGAAGGCCAACCTGCTAGCAGAGTTTCATATCAATATGATACTGTTGCAGGCAAGCAAAGATCCATGGATGCCACTTCTCAAAAATAAATGTTGACATTTTGATTTCCTGTCAAGAAATTTGTGGTTGTAATTTAATGTCTGCTTTCTTAGATGACTCCTTAATTATTTCAGGTCGACTTGATATCACTAGACTTGAGCCAGAAGCTTCCATTTCATTTGAAAAGTTCACTCATTAGAGCTGCAGTGCAGGTTTGTTCATTGGATGCCTAATGTTTTTGGCTGAGTCATGAAGTACTTGCTTGTTATGTCAGGGTCACTTTTTAACTAACCAATATTAGCATGAAATGTTTGCATAATAATAACCAGAAGCACACAAGTAAAAGAAAATGTAGGAGATGAATTTCTAGTCTTAGTGTTTATTTCACTGTCTTTTTGCAGCGCGGAGTCTTTTTTGAAGTCATGTATTCTCCTTCCATTTCAAATGTACATGCTAGGAGGGAGATGTTTAAACAAGTTCAAGTAAGTATTTTACTTATTGAGTTTTCCTATGTTGATTTAACGCTTAATCAATAAATTAAAGCATAGTCATTTAAGTTATTTCTGATTGCTTACCTCATTGGAAATACTATATTGATTGAAGATACATCATGGATAATTGACATGTTGAAGAGACTTTTGTCTCAATATATTCTGCATCCATTTAAAAATTTGGAGCAAATTTATGTGATAGTACTGGATTCATTTGAATGTTCTGTTTATAACTTTATACAGATGCTCAAGCTAGCTGGTAAACTCTTATTCAGTGGAAGTTCTGTAGCAAAAGTAGAGGACTAGTATTAAAGTTCCTTTTCTTATAAGTACTTATATCAAGAGTTGATAATTTGATATCACTAGTAATAGTTTACAGCTGAGGATTAGTTCAGTTCTGATATCGTCAAGGCTATTTGAAAGAATTGGCCTTCATAACTTTAAATTCCTAAATAGCTAGAAATGGTGGAAGTAAACAAATCCTGTTCTTATTAAGGCTACAGATAGCTGAGACCGCATGAAAGTTCATTCTAACAAGTAAATAGCAGCGTTGTACTCAGATTACTTGGCGAATCTGTTTAAATCTGAAAATTTGTTAATATCTGATCCTTGTTGTCATGCAAATACTAGCATTGAATTGCATACTACCTACGGGAGACAAGTGGCCTCTAATCCTCACTTTTTCAAATTTTGAACTTGGACTATTGTCTTTGAAATTGTATGTGAAGACAGATTTAGTAATGGACTCATCTGCTCAACTTTAGGAACCGAACTTGTGTCATCCTTCTCAACTAGGTGGTTCTGTTTAATGGCCCTGGAAATTAAATCAACTGAATCTTTTGCTTGACCAACAAAATTTGACACTTGATTGGTTATTTTTACTACAAATTCAATAATCCTTTCCACTTCCTTGATAGTTTTTGTGGTTAATATCTATAGACTCTATTTCGATATTACCAGTGTCCTGCCATAGGACCACAATCAGTCTCGGTAGAGTGCTAGACTCCTGGATGATGTTATTTTCAGAGGTTACAACATTCTCGTTTATAGGTTATTCTGAGGGATTTGTATTAAATGTCCTTGAATTTTTGTGGACAGGATTGGAATATTTACAAGCAAATTGAGCACCTATTTCTTCCGGGTCAAGCAAAGGACATACAAGAAGTTTATTATCAAATTTTGTCTCAATTGTTTTTAAAGACAGTCATGGGATATAAAGAAACATGTACCTTAGAATCCATACAATGAAGGAAATAACTTTTAGCATATATTACAAGTTCACCTATAGTTGCCACATTTTAAAAGGATATCTTTACATCTATGTTCACAATCTTTGCACCTCTACCCATCATGGTTTCTCTAAATTTTAGAACTCCTCAACTTGAATATTTGAAGACCATGGAGGCTTTGAACAAAGACCATTCACAATACCATAGTTCTTTATCAGTCACTTTCATCTACGCATTAGAAGCTTTTCAAAAACAAGATGTATCCATTTTTAATCATTTGGAAAAAATAATATTACGGACTATAGCATAGCAATTGGGAAATATTGAAAACACTTTTCGTTGCTTGTGGGAAAGCATTTGGAGCATCAAAATTCAAAATATAATATTTAAATGTACTAATTTCTTTTAGGGCATACGAGTTCTCTGTAATATCCCCTTTTTGAAATGGGATTATAATAATAATAATTAAAATGTCGAAATAAAAAAAAATAAAAAAAATACAATTATAAAATATAAAATTAAAGTTTAATTTTATCAAAAGTCAAGGGGTGCGTGAAGAATAATGACACTATCGAAGGAAAAAGATATATAAGAGACACCGAACAAGAAGTAACCACCACATGAAGAATACATCTTTTATTATCTGATTATTACTCCTTTGGACATGGAACTGCAGTTCATTTAACCTAAGGTCAAAACCTCTCATTGCAGGGAATCGAAGGATGGAAATCCACAATTTCTCAAGAATGATTTCACATGTAAATCACCATTGCGCTAAGTTGATTGATCTTCTAGTAGACATTATTAGAATTTCAAGTTAATAACATTTGTTGTTTATCAGAAAATCTGATTGCTATCTTTAAAAGAGATATTTAATTGTGCAAATTCGATTAATTATCTGAAATACCAATTGGAAAAAGTATAGTTTTCAGTGTATATATATTGTATAAATATTAAAAATTAAAGTTGATTGCATATTATGATATATTCCCTCTAGGATATTAAAAATTCAAATGGGACATTATATTCATTCTATTTTCTGTAGATCCTAATCATGTGTTCTAATGCGATTGTAACTTGAAGATCGTGCAAGAAAATACTTCTTACCTGGTATTTCATCCAACACTTTGTGATATCCTAGGTTTTAGTTTCCTCTAAGTTTCACAAACCCTACATTCATTTTGAAGATCACACAGCAAATACTGAGAGGGAGGGGGGTGGGGTGAATCAGTATTTGGGCACTTCAATTAAATTCCACTCTTTAAAAACAGAAAATTAGAATAGAAAAATACATGAAGACCGAGACACCGAAATTTATCACGTGGCAAACCCTTTCGGGTAAAAAACCCACAGTTCAACTGAATCTCTCAAAAACTGAATGGGCACCAACCCAGTTTACAAATGGTGAGCACCTACTCACTGAAGAACAAACTTAACAGAGCACCTACTCTGATTACAGAGGCACCAACCTCTGACAAAAACAGCTTATGTAGAAGTTCAAAAATAACTGACTTTACTGTGACATTTAATAAGAATGGCTTCTCATACCATCACAGCTTCTCTTGTGAACGGATTGTGATATTTAATGATAATTATTTGCCTCCGTAATTCCCAGCATGTATACTTCTCTTACAGCAAATTTTGAACACTTTCAAAAGATGCACTGATAACCATCAGCGACCCTTTTCTTCAACACATTCCTGTTAAAAATTGGTCCACAGAAATTCTTCCAGAATGTCACCAGTCGTGCTGTCAACCATTACCCAAAAGCTTTGCAAATATCAAAAGCCACAAAGACATCACCCTAAAAAAAACGAACTGTCTTAATTTTCAGCACCTCCTATACCCAACACTCCAAAATAGAAGCGATATATTCTTTACCATTGTTTTTTCATCGTTAAAAAAAATGGCACACTAAATTCATTTCCCTTCAATTTAGAAAACCACGTTTCTCGGACAGCCGTTTTAATTCATCTACACGAACAAAATAAATGCGTCCAGCCTCCCACTCAAAATCAAAGAAAAGAATTGGAGAATTCAATTTGCACAACCTCCAACCATTTTCTTTTGTTTCCAGGTTGACTATCGAATAAGCTATTTTCTCATCTCCGTTACCAACCACAACAAAGAAATGCTTTTAAAGAAGGCTTCAAACCATATCCTTGGCCTATGATTTAGATTCAAGGAAAGTTGTGGCCAAAAACAACTGAGCATTAAAAAAAAATGCGACTTTCCAGTTCGCATTTAAAAAAGATTCCCATGACTTGAGCGCTGAACTTGAGTTTGCGTATTTTTAATAAGACCACTCCAGCACCATCACAAAATTGATTGAATTATTTAAACTCATCCTAATACAAAAACATTCAGCGCTAAATTTTTTACGATTACGGCTCATCACGTCCAGGTATTGCACCACCAAAAAAAAAAATAATCATTAACTGAGTGGCTGCCAAGCTTCAAAAAATAAATAAAGAGTATGCCTGGAATAGCCCCATACTCCTTCAGCCAGAAAGAATCTGCCTGATGGTTCATAATCACACAAAAAATTGCCACGATATTGCTATTTATTTTGTTACAAATAAACCACGAGCTGAAGTTAGCCGGCAGCGCTAAGTGTTAATTTTAGCAATCAGATTGACAGTAAGAAACAGAAAACATGAAATACACATAACACAGTGATACCCTGGGAAAACCTCTCTCTTGGAGGTGAAAAACCCAGCAAGAATATCTCAGATCCAATATATATTAAAGGCACAACCAAACTACAAATTAGCCCAGCTAGGGCACAACAAATGATCACCAAAGTACACACTTATTTGCAACTCTGATCAGATCTGAATATGAACGAAATTCCCAGAATGTCATACACTGATCTTGGATGATGTTCGCTGGCTGAGGATAGCAGATTCAGCAGGCATTACAGACTTAGGAGATGATTCGCCTTGCCTAGAGTAAGCTCGCTCAAGGTAGAATAACTTCGGTTCTCCAAGTAGGCTAAATTCGCTCAATGATGAAGTGATCAGGTTCGCTGCTAGGTGTGATCAGATTCGCTGCTGTAGATGTCTTGATTAGGGCAGATCACATAAGGCAGAGAGATGATTGATTATTGAGTTGATTGTGACTACAAGTCACTTTGTACTTATATGAATCATACCCTTAATTTTCTTGGTCAGCCTAATACATAATTGGTGCCAAGATACAAGTTCAATTTACAAATTACATTTGAATTAGGTCTTGCCTCATAGCAAGTTACAAGTTACATTTAGATCATACACCCAAATAGGGCCTGCCCTATATTGGATATAGCCGCTGAGATATTTAAATATCAAGGCCTACAGGCCACTTGATAGTTGTGTAGTAGGTCGGCCCCCAGAATGGATCCGACCTAGCTACAAAAACCAACTCTAAGCACTACATATAAACACATCCAACAAAGTCGTAGAAGATACATGTGATGAAAAGAATTTTGACTAAGTCCACATGAATTCAAACAATGAGATGTCATCTGATTTGGCACAAGTAGAGACAAGTACTTAGCTGACACGAACCAAGCAGGCACACAGCTAGCTGAAGCAGACACTTAGGCAGCTCAAGCTGCTCAACCAGCCAAACAGGTAGTGAGCTCAAACCAGAAGACAAGTAACCAACCACTTCAAACACACATGAAGGCAAACAGCTCAAAATAAACTTGAAAATTAGCCTTGACATCAATGACAAAAATTCCAACACATTTTATTTCTTAGGGTTCACTACTGTAGGAGACACACCGATTAGGATAGATAGTTATAAGGACAACTAGAACCGAATAAAAAACTTGAAGAAGAAAATTTTCTTACCTTACATTCAAGGTTCTATGGATAAACCAGCTAGGAATTTGTGAAAAAATCATAGAAGTTTGCTTTAAATCTTTAGGACCTTAGAATTTAGTAACAACTTTAGAAGAGCAAAAGACTATCGTGACATATCTTACACTTACAAGACTAGTTCGTCCTTCCAAACAACAATAATGCAATATAGAATGAACATCCGACAATACAGGGTCAAACAAATTGTGTTTGCCGAACATGAGTACACCAATCACTCTATTTGTAGTGGAGAAGTAGAAGATCACAAGAATGAGGGGTTTATAGAAATTAAGAAATGACTGGACAATCAACAAAGATGATCATTGAAAGCACATTTATCCTTGGAAATCCTTAACTCGACGACTCAACTAGAAACTAAACAATCTAGGTTATTGCTTGCATTAATTAATCAGCTCATTAATTTATTACTTCTTCCATGAATCAACCCCTAACCTTTTCCAGTATACTTCATGTCTTACATGTATGCTTCATACCTTGCGTGTATTTATGTATAGCTTCTTTTGGAGGGCATAGGCAAAATTGATTTAATTTGACTAGTCGTAAAAGATACAAGGAGCTAATTTTCAAAAGGTGAGCTAATCTTCTTGAAGTCGATTGACACCTCTAAAAAAATAACCTCGGACTTGCTGAGTATTCACACGAGTCAAAAGTCAAATTTTGCCAACAACTCATTCTACAGACTTGGCTAGTAAGCATTGAAAAAACTTGGCGTTTTAAAAAAAAATTGGTAGTTAAACTATGCCATAGAGCACAATGTCTAAGATGCATTTATCATACTTGTATGAGATGATCTTTTTTTATTTTCTGCTCTATTTTTGTTGACTGCCAAACATGGTTATGATGTACATGTAAAACTTTTGGTGGTGAATGTATTTTCAAGTACCTATTTTTGTAGCATACTTGACACACCAAATATTTCATATTTTAAGCTACCAAAATGTATGTGTTTAGTCAAGAACTAGATATAGAATTCTAGTGAACATAAGCATTATTAGTTTTTGAATTAACCTTGTGCCAAACGTTTGCTTCATTTCTCAGTTGTTTAATAAGTTATGTTAGTACTTCTTGTTTGTTCCATAAAGGCCTCAAGAAATTCAATAAAGAGAACAAGCGGTTTGGATTCTTGATATTGTCAATCTCTTGAGTGTGTAAAAAGAGGATTAAATTCAAGATTTTTTCTTTATTACTTTTGTGGAGATTATGTTACACTTCTAATTTTGAGAAAACACAATCTCATTTCACCAGTGATTGTTCTGCTGCTATGCAATGTAGTTGGAGCTTAAACATGGTTGGTTCTGCTATGTGATAAAATGGAGCGCATATCAGAAGTACTAGGACACAGCAAAGGGTTGAATCCTTTGTGAATCAATTTAGAGAGCAAGCCCTTGTATTGATTCTAAAAAATGATCAGAAGTAGTGAACAGAGAATGGAAAGGTTGTAAACTGTGAGGCATCAAGGGAGCATTTGGTGTATGCAATCTGAGTCAATTTATTTTTGACACAAATCTTTTATCTTTTCATTTAAATATGCTTTTAACATTTGCTATACAACTCATAGATAGCTATGAGATTTGAATATTTGGAGAAATCTTACATCATTTTATTACCAGCTGTTTTGCTTTTAAAAAAATGATTCTTTTCTACTGAGTACTGATGTGCAACTTATATTTTTTGCTGCATACTTAAATCTGATATGTGGCTGACAGATATTGATAGAGTGGACACATGGACGAAATATAATTGTTTCCAGTGCAGCTCCCAGTGTAAATGAACTGAGAGGGCCTAATGATGTTATGAATATGTCTACACTGTTTGGTTTATCTAAAGTGCATGCAAAGAAATCAATTTCTATGAATTGCAGGTATAGATATTCTTAAAGAATCTGTCAAAGTGCAGTGTAAAAAATATTAGATATACATACTATTTGCAAGTAGTTTTGCATGTTTTAGACTTAAAACGTGGGTGAAAAGCAAGTGTGCAAGGCCAAATGCTTTTTAAGTCACTGGAATAAATGTGTTAAGATATTATGTAATAAAATTTGAAAGTGTATTATCTGAAACCATCCTTTTATTTCACCTATGAGCAATTTTTATTGCCTATTGTAAATACTAATATGATACACTTAATTGCAGGTCACTAATTCTTCGTGGATTAACCCGAAAGAACTGCTACAAGATGGCAATTCAAGTCTCTAGCCATCCACCTGATGGGATTATTGGTTCAGATAGAGCCTGGTTTAATGCTTTGGAAGTTTGGGATCCTATCTCAAGTGGGGAAGGTGATGTAGTTTTGAAAGAAAATCTGGTTGTGAGTGGTCAATTGAAAAATGAAAAAAGTGCCTCGTCTAGGGGAAAGAAAAGGAGTCGAGGTCCTCGTCAATCAGTTTCTGTATCTTCTAGTCACAACAATAGTGTCCTGTTACATCAAAAAAGTATGCGTATAGATCCAGATACTTCCATTTGTGGCCTTAGGCTAAAGGAAAGCAAACTCACTTCTGAGACAAACATTAAAGAGCAGAATCCTGGAAATGAAGAGGCCAGCGTATTCCAATCTACTAGAGATAGCAATAAATTTAGCTTTTCAGATGCCATGGAGTTTCTTCCATTTGATTGCAATACAAAGCATGCGACAGCTAATGGTATTGAGGGTACTTTGCTACAAACAAATGATGCATTGGCAGATGGCATTTCACAGGTTACAGAGTACAAGTCAATTACAAACAAAAACATGCAGCCATCTATTGTAACTATAGATGCCAACAATAAATTTAGCTTTTCTAGTGCCACTGAATTTCTGCCATTTGATCATGGTACTAACCAGGTAATAGCTAATTGTATTGAAGGCACATTGATTCAGACAGGTGGTGAGCTTGTGGATAGCATTACAGATTTGACGGATCACAAGTCAAATATAAACAAAAACATGCAGTCATGTGATGATGATAGTGATGCAGAAAACATTACTAATATTACACCGTCAAGCTCATTGTTCTCTGTTGGTAAGGGTCCTGTAATTCCTGTTACTAAAGGAGCTTTAAAGGTGTGTAGAGAATCCTCATTACCATCTGATTATGGTAGGGATTCAAGATTTATTAAAAGAATTTCTGTTTGTGATAATGCTTCACAGAGGGAAGTATCAGAATTGAAACCACATGGTAGAACCATTGGGGTTGAAGTGCAGAGAAGAGCCCCTCTGGTTTTGGGATCTGACATTGAAATGAATGGACTAAAAGACAGAGCAAATGAGATGCATAATACAGAACCAAACGTGGAAAAAATAAAAATGGATTCATATGATGTTTTAACGGAGGCAGCAATGTCAACAAAGGGTGTTGTGGAAGAGAGTGCAGCTTGTGTCAATGCTGATGCACATATGGAACTCATTCCTAAAACTGGTAAGTGTGCTTGATCATAGAGACTAGTCACATGATGGAGAGTAAAATATTTCTAGATACATTTTTAAAAATGTTTTATGACACACAAGTTGTCAATTGGACATGAGAAAAATAAGATAAATTTTGTTACATATCTTCAAGATGACTAGATCATGAATATGGCAAACTATTTTATGATCATTTCTATTTTCTTTTCGCTAATGATATCTAGGATTAGGGACCTAAACCTGTAAAAATTAGGATGCAAATTCAGGTATCCAATAGCTAATGCTCGTTGGGTACATAAATACCAAAGTGCATGATCACACCCAAACTGGAGTCAACACCATAGAGAAAGAGCAAGAAGGGTCACCTGAACAGACTCTATATAGCTCCCTAGCTCCCTCGCGAACTAATACTGACCAGCAATCCAAACAGACTTTATATAGCTCCCTAGCTCCCTCGTGAACTAATACTGACCAGTAATCAGTCTTTTCAGCTCAGAACTTTGCTTCCTAATGAAGGATAAACATAGTTGGAGAGGGTTAACAAGGGGAAACAAATTCCTACACAATTCTTTGAAAAAAATCACAATTCTTTGAAAAAAATCTACCCACACAAAAAGAGCCAACTCATTATTTAACCTTGAAACCTCACGAGTTTTTCCACAAGATTCAACTTCATTTCACGTGAATCTCTGCTCTGATACCATATTGCACAATAACTAGAATATTAAAATATCGTGTTAGATTAATTTTGCAATAGTCCAAAGCCTGCAAACTTGTTAAATGTGCCCGAGAACATGATCTGCACACAGCGAACCACTCGACATGCAAACTAAAGAGATAAAAAATACAAACACAGCTTGTAAACACAAATCCCATTCAACAGACCTGTCAAAATGAGAAAGCCACAGATCAAACACACACCTTCATGTAAGCTCTACCAACCGCAACCACAAAATTGCATAGAGGAATGTCTTGAACATAAACCCTTGACCAATCATCAACTCAAAACACCACCTCTAACCATGCAGAATGCTGATGAACGCATCCTAAGAGTATTGTCTTGTCTAGCATTATGCCAGAAACTACCTCAGAAAACAAACTCTACCTTCATGCACAAACTTGAATTTTGATAGCATGTTACAAATAACATGCACATAGGACCTATGTAATTGAAGACAAGTGAAATAGTTTCCCAACTTAAAATGGATACATTGGGTATTTTCTACTTCATTCATTCACGTTGTACATCACATCTGTACAATCAACCTCTTTAAATAGTGCTACTTAACTAGTGACCTATGAGGTACAGCACATGGGATGAATCCACACACTATACATAGACACATTAAACTGTTGCAATGTTTAATGCATGCGGGATAAATCTGCACTGTGCAACATTTAACACATTCTAAGTCTAACAGATTTTTCTCTTCACTATTGCACATCTTAGGAACAATTGATTGAACTAATGACTAAACCTCTTGTTACTATTCTTTTCTTAAAGTCTGGGACAAACTTGGGGTCGTCTCTGGTTTATTCATTAAAGGGGGATATTAGATATAATATAATGTGAGTTATTAGCCATGGGTTAGACTACACTTTGTACATAGGAATTTATTCCTCATGCGAATAATGCAAAACACCTTATTAGT
Source organism: Cryptomeria japonica (assembly GCF_030272615.1). Taxonomy (NCBI): domain Eukaryota; kingdom Viridiplantae; phylum Streptophyta; class Pinopsida; order Cupressales; family Cupressaceae; genus Cryptomeria; species Cryptomeria japonica. Next base: position 395,431,861 of record NC_081413.1, read on the forward strand.
TATGTTTAATAAGTAACTTACAATGTAAGTTACAACCACCAATGCAATTGCCCCATCCAATAATAAAATACAAACATGCACACTTTGAAGTGCTGACATCCAATTCTCTCAAACTCCAGGCGTTCATTATTCCAACACTCAAGATTACTTGCCTTATTAAACTGGCCAATACCCAAACTCATAAATGTTGTTGCCCTGATGTAAAGCCATTGTGCTTTATAAAGCCTTTGGTTCAAAAAGTGGCCTCACCTCTTACACTTAAACAATCATATCAATTACAATATTTCATGTGCATGTGAGCTAGTATCCTTATTACATGAAGTGAATGGGAAGGAAATTGTGGATTTGAAAGGGTTTGAGTGGCAAAGAGCATAGAGGAGCAAGTGGTGATTTATATAAAGGTGTGTGGTGTAGGTTGCAAGATGAATGTGCAGGAAAACGAAATTGCTTATTGTAAAGGGTCTGAGGGTTAAGCATGTGCTTGGCATTAGGAAACTTTAATTTTAAGAAAAAATTAGATAGTTTGGAAAAGGTGAGGGTGGGAGTGTATGAAAGAATGTGTTGTGTTCTTTAGGTTTTGAAAAAAGTGGTATTGAGGACATGCTAGTCAAGATCAATCTTTTGTAATTTATAACAAACCAAAATTGACAGGGTCTAGAAACATAATCAGACGTTTTGCTAGTGTGGAAGTGAGGTCTAGGGGTATTACATTATACTTGAATGATAAGAAGAGAGCCCAAAGTAAGACATTAATGCAAGGATACACGGGGACGTGTCCCCTGCTCTGGAATCAGGTTTTCTTGTCCCCTAGGCATTTCGGGGATGGTGGGATGTCAAGGGGACATCCCCGTCCCCCTGCCGTCTACCCTGGGAATTTGCAGGAAACGAGAGAAACGTCCCCATGCCATTCAGGGATGCCTAGCTGTCCCTGGGATGGCTGGGGGATGTCTGAGACGTCCCTTGGCTGTCCTGGGGATGGCTAGGCATCCCCTTTAGTTGTTGTGCCATTTTTTATATTATTGACTTATAGGGTTTCTGATTTTGGACTGCTGTTATCAATCATATATAGCCACAGGTTAGCAGTATTTAAGAGATTTTCCTTGTATCATGTTGTTTGTAAGGTTTTAGCCATTAGAACTACTGAAAACAATTATTCCAGCCACTATTCTACTGTTTTGGAATGAGGTTTTACATGATTTATGACTGCTGCAACTTCACTTCTGCTTGCATACAATTTGATTTGCACAAATTAATGAGGGTTTCTGCCTACAGCAGAGTTGTATGATCTATTGGAACTCAAGACAGTTATTGTATTGCTCAATTAGAGGTTTTATATTCTTTAGCTCATAATGAAAATAGTATGGTGCAGCAAAAACATGGTGGTAGGTTCATAAGATAGCCATATATATATCACCATCCCCTGCCGTCCCCTAAAAATGTCCCTCAAGGGGACATCCCGAAAATGTGTTCCCTGCCATCCCCCCTTACCCGTCCCCAAAACGCCATGGAACATAGCTGATGAATGTGGATATAAGGGTCTGTTCTCACAAGAGAGGGATTATTAGTGAAGGAGCTTAGTTGAAAGGTAAAAATGGCAAGATGATGTAGTATATAAAGTGGCAAGTTGGGGAGGGAGCCAAATTTTTTTCCTTTCAAGCTTGAAGGTAGGAAATGCATGGGAATCAGAGACTTGCCAATGATTTGCAATGCTTAGGTCCATGTATGAGAGTTTACAGTAGTTGGAATTTGATTTTGCATAGATCATTGTAGCGCTCCATACTTGTCTCTTAATAGGTGTGAGCTTTCAAAATTGCTATTGTTATATTCCTTCCATATTCCCTTGAATACAAAACATGGATTTAGTTGATGTAAAATTTTGAGTAGCCACATCTCTATTTGTAATTCTGTCCATTAGGATATAATTTTTAAGATGAACTCACCTCAATGAATTTGACCATGGAAAATTATGTTTGGTATACTCTATATTTTTCTGCACAAGAAAAAGTTAACAACAAAGGCTCAAATGTTCCTATGTGCCTATCTAAAATTATTGTGAATGACACAAATGGCATGGCACTTAAAGATAAAATTTGTTGTACCCATGAATCTGTACCCATACCCAAATCGGTAACTTAGGTTAATGGCAATGAAGCTTTGCAATATTTTTCTTTGGATGATCATAATGACCCCTATGGCCATAGTAAAGCTTTGGTTGAATAGTTGGTCCTCAAAAGAAATGCTAGACCATAAAAAAAAGAGATGGAAAGAAACTCTATACATATGCAATTAGACAAGGAGCCATTTACGGGCCTGACAAGGAATGATATCTTCCAAGAATATTCAGCTCTGGGCAAATGTGCCTTCTAACATTCAAAATTAGATTCACATTTTGATAAACAATATAATTATAATCAATTCATCTGCTCTTCCATAGATGAATGCACCTAATGTATATAGCTGATTAGAGTTAACTATATTTATTTAGAAGAGAAGGTGAAATAAATAGAGATGTTGAACTATAGAATAAGGCATACATAGACCTTTGTATGTGAGTTTGTATATATAAATATTTATTTATTTATTTACAATTGATGGTATTTTGGAGTGCATGTTTGGTGGTATGCAACACTTCTCGATTACCATGAATTAAGGGTTGGCATTCTAAAATTTATCCTCAAAGCCAAATTTGCTAAATAAGTAACTTACTAGAGGACAAAGGCATAGGAGGTTGGAGGACAGGCATCATCCTTTTGTCAGTCACTATTGGTGAATGGCATTCACCAACATTAAGTGTGGGGTTTTCATCCCACAAGAATGCATGCATAAGCTAGCCCCCTTGTGGACATGTGGCTGTCGGCCCCACCATTTGGTTCAGGGACATGCCCGCTAGCATGATAGAGGAACGTTCATCAAGGTTTAGCCAACCTATTGGGTTTTTGTCCAGAAGGGATATTACATGCCCACCATGCTCCACAAGACTTGACCTCAAGACCTCAGCTTTGATACTTAGCAAGGCAACTTTACGCCAAAAGCCCAAACTAATGGTGAATGGAGCCCACCAGCATTAAGCATGGGGTTTTTGTCCCACTAGAGTGCCAGCATAAGCCAGCTCCCTTGTGGACATGTGGCTGTTGGCCCCACCATTTGATTCAGTACACACCTGCTAGCATGACGGAGGAATGTCCATCAAGGTGTAGCCAACATACTGGGTTTTTCTCCAGCAGGGACATTATATAGAACAACTCTTCTGTGCAAGGGAGTTGTTATTGGAGCTCTTCTATAATATAGGAGATGCAAATCCTATAATATGCAACACATATCTGTGAATGAAATAATCTAAGCACATTGTTATTGCAGTATTCTTATTTTTCCAATATTAAGCGCTGTTGCATTTTAAGGATTGTTGAGATTGACATGAACTCTATGCCTCATTCATTTGTTACTTTTAGCATTGGCTGATTATTGTTTTTGTGCTACTATTTATGTGAGTTTAAAACATCATAAAGATTTTCTAGTTTCTACAGAATAAACCAATACAAGCGAGCACTTCTGTACAATGATATTTAATAAAAATGTGTTAGGGCAATCACTGATCATCAAAACATCATAAAATTATTGACAGTTAGTATTCTCTTCTCTTTGGGTTGGCATGATTTAAAAATCCCTAGCTTATTTTATATCCATGTTACAAAATGAATTCAAGAAGTAATTCTGCCTGTTGTATCCATGCAGAAAATCAGTCTGATTGAAGTTAAACCTTTTCTTTTCTGGAGAAATGCATTCGAACCGTTCGAACCTTTCATGGGAAATTAGTTATGCCAGTTCAACAGCAGGTTTACATCGAAATTCTCTTCCCAGAGGCTGAATGTGCCAGTAAACCTAGCAATTAAGCCCGTACCCTAAGAGGCAATTACTCAACATCTTAATGAAAACAATTCTATTTAACTTTTACAAGCAGAACAAACTTTTTGAAACCTCTAATTTTCCCGAAGCTATCTGTAGGAAGTCTTCATGCAAGACATCCCTGCAAAACCGAATTTGTTGCCAAGGATGTCATTTATTCATTTAATCATAATGTGATTGGTGAGCTAACAAGAAATAGAACTGAAATATCTGTCACCAGAGGACTCTGTATTTTGTTAAGGTTTTGGTTTTATGTATTATAAAAAAATAGATGGATATGCAACTTACATGGCAGCTTTTCAGAAGAAATGTTTTGTTCTTTTTAGATTAATAAAACCAGTTCTGAATCTCTAAGTTGATTGTGCTGTTACAGGTATAGAGAGAAAGTTACGAAGGCAAAAACTCGATTCAATTACTAGCTTGTCTCTCCGAGGCATGCTAAAATCAGGTTTATTCAAAAAGAAAGTACAATCTAGAACAGGATCAAATTCAAACAATAAAACAAGAAAGAAGAGGTGAGCGTTACATCAAATTGCTTATGATTGAGGTACATTTGTAAGCCAAAAAGGCATGTAAATTAGCCTGTTTCTCAAATTAGTTGTTTCCTGATTGGGTGAATACATGCAAAATGCTGCCCGAAAAGCTTGATTGATGAGCATCTGCACATAATATGTTGTGTCAATAATAAACCTGTCAGGAAGGACACTGTTTTCCAGTGGGCATCAAATCCCCTGGTAATCAAAGGTAAAAACAATGTATTTTACATGAATGCAAACCATAAAAGTACACCATATGGGCTTGCTTCAGGGAGCTGAGATTTCAGTCTGTGCCTGCAGAAGACAACTTATCTCCAGTATACTTTCATATTACTGTTCCAATTCTTAGCAGACTACTTCTTGCTATCAGATAGATACAACCTTGCAAATATTACATAGATTATCAGTTGGCACTTGATTTTATTTCACTGCCATGAAGAGTAACGCATTCATAATTTTATGTACACAAAAACAATTCTAAATTGCCATTTTACTGATCATTTTCTGATGAAATTTATTGAATTTGTTCCTGTGGAGGATTTTGTTGAAACCCACAGGAGCGTGGGATTTTAGTTGAATGTTGGTGCTTTATGTATGAAGCGAATTGAAGGGGAAATATTTATCACTCATTCACTTGTTATTTTAAGGTTTTAAAATTTAAAGGTTGTCTCTGTAAAATTTTCCAGTTGTATAACAGTACTTTATACGTCACCGAAAAACAATCCAAGCTATTTATTATCAAGAGGAGCAAGCCCACTGGATTTGAACCTGTTCTCTTGCAGTGGTAACAGCATCACAGATTATACAAACGGCATATACTATATCTCATTCCTAAGGTAGTACAGTTTTATTAAATCATCCAAACCAAAATAAACTGTTAATTAATAATTACTAAATGAATGTCATCCATTTGAACATTACTGTTCTATTGTGCACGTAGTTGATATTACCAATCTTAAAAAAGCTGCTTTTATTGCTTATTTAGATCATGTTGGTATTACGCTACTACTGATTAGAATAAAACATTATTTTTAAGTAAAAAGAGGATTTGTGCTTATTTTACTACTGCCAAAGATTTTTGAATATGCAATAATGACAAATCTGATTACCATTTATGGGCCATTGTAAGCCATGCAAAGGATTCTACGCTTCCTTGTACTCAGGAGGAGAATTTGATTGGGTATTGAAGATTTCTGATAGATTAAATGAGATGGCGAGGAAGGTTTCAGGGAACTTGATCAGTGCCATCTAGCTCATATTTTGGGCAGTTGCCTGTATAATTTTGGCATTGCTATTTGTCACTTGTACATATTTTAGATTTTGGGAATACTTATTCTTTGAAATTATGGCAGATAAAACAAGCTTTTATTTGGTGATGATTTATCTTGTATGTTGGGAAGATAATAGAACAGGTAGAGAATAGAAGATACTTGAGATGGATATTCTGCTTCAACAAATCAGAGACAGTCAATATGGTTGATTTGGTTCTCTTTAGTTTTGCCATGCACCTCAGCGGAGACTTGACATGGATTATTTATGACTGGTGGTTTGTAGTTTGATGAAAGCATTTAGAGGAGTAATGTGAGCAGAGGTCACTCATAATTAGTTTCAAACTTTCAACCATCTAAAACACCTTCAGATTTTTTCAGCACATGATATATTGGCTTACCCACATATTTTGGTTGTCAAATATAATATGAAATGTAATGGGAATCAATGTCTTGTTCAATGTATGTGAAAAAACTTTTGATATCTGTTAATCCATAAAGACATGATACTTCTACTTCTAAGTATCATATAACAATATACATGTAATGGTGAAAGTTGCATACTTCATGCCCGTTTCCCTTATGTAATCATAGGTCTATTGCATGCTTCCTTGCTGTCTTTGATCCCTCATGCAGAATTGTAAAATCAGACAGTTAGAGGTCTGACTGAGGGGACCTTGACTCACAATTCAGCAGATTCCCTAGGGGAACTTTGACTCACACTATCAAATTCCCCATGGGTGTTCTAAAAATTACTTGTCTATATCCATGCCCCTACGTGTACGTGCCTTATTTTGTTGTTTGATTTTGTTACAGTATATATACCAGTCATTCCAATGAGATTTTGTACTGCTAATTGAATGTTTGATGTGTCTTTTGCGACTAGTTATTAAGCATATGATGAGACTATTTAGCTTACAACTTTACTCGTTTATTGATATATGCTGATACTAAATTAGTTTATGGAACGTTTTAATGATTTAAGGTGATCTGATTATTGTTGCATTTTGATATCATACTGCTTTATATTGAATTGATTGATAATACCATAATTGAATGATGTTGTTGATTACGGTAAAAGCAGGTTTTGAAGGGACCCGAAATCTTTTACAAGAAGATTTCATAGAATGCCCAACATAAGACTGACCAACCAAAAAGCACCATAGGGCTGAGAGACAGCAGATACACCAAAAAGATACCCCAACCTGACTAGACAGCAAAAAGCCAATAGACCGCCAGCAAAGAAACAGAGATACAAACAAAAAACTTAACCCAGATTCTTTAGAGTTTCAGCAATTTCAACCTCGAGCTGATGCATCTTTTTAGTAGCATCCTTCAGGTCCATGATGTCCTGAGGCACACCTGAAACTTTTTTCATACTTGCTCTTGTGCGTTTGCCAGGGGGACCCGAATCTTCTTCTTCATAATTGAATGATGTTATGTCTTGATTGTTTCCTATTGGTTATATTAAGTAGCTTTGACTATTGTATTGTGCAGATTTTTTTCCTTGCATTGAGTGTGTGGGCTAGGTTCCCCAATGGTGATTAATTTGGGTAAATGTGTTTATGCTTAAGTTCCTCATCTCACATTGTTGCAAGTTGCAAGATGCAACATGTTCAACCTTGTGAACTATGATGTAAATTGATAATAATTTTGGATTTTGTAATGTGTACAAGAGCTTTTCATAAGCTTTCCTAGTTGTCATTATGTTGCATTTGTTTGGTTTTCCATATGTGTATATGTCCAAAGTAGCCAATATGTCTTACGAGTGTTAAAAAATATCTTAGTTATTAAATACGTAATGAATTAAGTGTTGTACAATTTAATAAAATCTATTATTATAAGGAAATGAAAAATGTTTTATAGTTTTATTTAAAAAAGGATTGCATATCTGGTAATAGTCATTTGAAAAGATATTAGGGGAGAGGTCTATACACCCTAATTTGATTAATCTAATTAATTGAATTTTTCTATCTTGAACACTTTTAAATTAAATAATTATGCATTATTTAATTAATTAGCGTTCCCTCATAGCTAATTGATTTTATTAATTACGCCATAGTCCCTTTTAATTAATTATTTGACAACCCAAAACCATCTAATTAATTAAATATTCTCCCTTTCTCTATTAAATAAATCAAATACATGATTTGATTATTTAATTCACTTTTTGGTCCTTTTCTTCTAATTATAAAATTTATCAATTAAATTGATTAATCGTATTTCCTCACGCTCCTAACCTAAACCTCCCCATCTAGCCCTTGTCCTAGCCTAACCCATGGGTTTTAACCAACCCTATCCACTTAACAAACCTTATCCCTTCTAACCTCTCCCTTCACATGTGTGTGCACATTCCTAATATTCTAAATATTTGGAAAATAATCTCTATTATTTGGGTGGTTATCTCTCAAATAGATGTGCCCCTCAGGACACATGTCACTCCCCTATATGACACTTGTCATTTCTTGTTGAGGACAAGTGTGAAATCTCATTCCACATGGCACTTTGAGGTTCTCATTTTCAAAACCTATCTAAATCCTATTTAATCCCTCCATTTCCAATGCATTTCATCCACTTTTTCACACTCATATTGTCGTAATGCCGAAATAACTACTCACTTTGCACAATCATTTTTCACCAATCACATCTTGCATCAATCATCATGGAGCAAAATCAAGCATCCTCAACATCATGAGCATACATAAACCAAAGGATAATCAAATCAAAGGAACAAAATGGAGTTTGCATTTTTATTGTTTTTGTCAATTATACTTCATTAATTTCTTTTTAGCATCTTTACCTAGAGTGTTTGGTTAATTTGTGTATGCTTGGTTGATAATTGTTATTTCAATCTTTCTTGTTTAGCACTCACATTTTCTTCACACATTTCTGGCATGCCTGGTGGGACCCACTTCATGGGTCATTTTAATCCCTTTTTTTTAAAAAAAAAATTTATTTATTTATTTTTAAGTGATTTTTAATCATAGGTTTTTAGCGCTTGGACACAAAAACGCAATTTCAAAGGTCGACTTTCGCTTCGGCGAAGGTCGTTTCGTCACTAAGTCAAATTTTGCAGTCTGATGGGTCTGTGGTTAAGTCCAGCGCGTTTGCTACCAACTCTAGCGGGAATGCATTGTTTCCATTTTGTTTGCAGATATAATTTTTTTGATAATTTTTTGTACTCCCGTGAGTTTAATGGCAACTCTCATGGGTTTGAATTGGTGATTTTAATTATGGGTCTTTTTGCTCTTGGGTCTGTTTATTTGCTATTTTTTCATTTTAGTCATCTAGTAGATTTGTGGGTAGTTATAGTGTGTTCACGTTAGGCGTTTTTTGTTCTGTGTTATGCATGTAGGATTGCATTATGCATTTCATACTATAGCACTGGATCATGTGACTATTCTCTATGATCAAGCACACTTACCAGTTTTAGGAATGAGTTCCATAAGTGCATCAACATTGACACAAGCTGCACTCTCTTCCACAACACCCTTTGTTGACATTGCTGCCTTCATTAAAGCATCATATGAATCCATTTTTATTTTTTCCATGTTTGGTTCTGTATTATGCATCTCATTTGCTCCATCTTTTAGTCCATTCATTTCAATGTCAGATCCCAAAACCCGAGGGGCTCTTCTTTGCACTTCAACCCCAATGGTTCTACCATGTGGTTTCAATTCTAATACTTTCCTCTGTGAAGCATTATCACAAACATAAATTCTTTTAATAAATCTTGAATCCCTACCATAATCAGATGGTAATGAGGATTCTCTACACACCTTTAAAGCTCCTTTAGTAACAGGAATTACAAGACCCTTACCAATAGAGAACAATGAGCTTGACGGTGTAATATTAGTAATGTTTTTTTGCATCAATATCATCATCACATGACTGCATGTTTTTATTTATATTTGACTTGTAATCTGTCAAATTTGTAATGCTATCCACAAGCTCACCATATGTCTGAATCAATATGCATTTCATAATCAATTTTCACCAGATTAAAGCACAATCTCAGATTTGATCAACTGCAACAAGAATAATGATAAACACAATACAACACACATAACACCAAGATTTTTAACGTGGAAAACCCGGTTAAGGGAAAAAGCATGGTGGGATCTTACCCACAATAAGACGATACTCTACAGTAGTATATGCAAATATTACAATGGGGAATGCACATGCATTCAGACACACTTCCTAGAGCTCACTGTTCAAATTATGATGACCCTGAAGGCTACAACCCTCAAGGAAGGTTCACTACCTTACAACGATATTCAAACTACAATCCGATTAAGATGAAATCCGATTAAGATGAATTGAAAGAATAACATCTCCAAATACTTGATGACAGTTCCGATTAAGCACAATTGTCTACCCTACAACACACTTTGCTCTACAATTCACATCGAAGGATAAATTCGCTTGATCGCACATACACCACTCTCTAATAATGTAGACATAACACCCATACCCAAATTACATGAATATAACACCTATTTATACAAATCATCAACCTTGACTACAAGGTCGACTCAACCCTTAACACCTAATTACAAAATTACATCACACGATACATAAATCAACCACTGGACCAATACAATGTCATGACAACATAGCATGGACCCAAATCAACTCCTTGAACACGCGACATTGCCAAAAATCTTGCCAATATCAACCGCAACACACTTCACCACCGAAAATGTCGCATAACATGAATAATATCACTGGACCCATAAGATCTTCAATAACGCGTGCGATGATCAATGCAGACCACCAAAACAAATAGGACACGATTAGGAAACACCAACAAGCACGATAGAATCATCTGCAATAGCTGCACCAACACCACTTAATAAAATCTTCATCAATCAACACACTAATACACAAGAACACTGCAACAACCACAACTGGGACAGGAAAGATAACATGCAGAGCACCAAATCATGAACCATTTGATCTGAAGATACACACGAACATCCCAAACACTCTCCTAAATCTACAACTCAAGATATAATGATTCTAGAGCACAATTGATCAAACATTAGAATACTGCAACACTGAACATTTAAAGGCCAATCTTCATATCGGAATCCACAACTTGATCAAATCACCACATAGCATCATGAAATCAATATGTAATGAAGTATCTCTAGTTGATTCAACATATCAAACAGATAAACCAGCCAGATCAACTCATTGCAATCACCAGATCACCAAAACAACTCTCTGCGACACCAGAACACAAGAATATGTTGACATCAATGACAACATATCCTAGCAACAACAATATCCAATAGGTTTGACCTTGTTGGTTTGTCAGTTCATCACCTGAATTCTGCCAGTGGTTGTCTTGATTATCATCCATATTCGACGATGTCATTATTGATACCTTTGTCATCATTTGTCTGGTGTCGCTTGGATATCATCACTATTTCATGTTCTTTCCTAAGTCAAGGATAATTTTTCTAATCAAAATCAATCTCTCTTTTCCAACTGAATTGCGTCATCAATCCATCACTCTTTTCCACCACATTGATCGCCCAATTCTCCCATCTTTCACTCTTTTTCCTCATTCGATTAACCAATCTAAATCTATTCGATCCTTTTGGTCTCATTTATCTCAAATTGCAATATAGTTTACATCCTTAATGTGACAGTTATCACCAACTCTTTGACTATACTGTGTCTAGAGTTTAGTCTTTCCTTTCACCGTGATCTTATCACCTAGAGCCAGAGGTTTGATTCACATTGATTTACCTTGTTGCTTGAGTGCATCCTCTTGAGTAACTTCAGTGTCACATTGCTTCATTCAAACGTCATCTAATTGTAATTTGAGTGTTAGTCTTCCAATCAATCCGTCTCTAGCCCAATTATTGCTTCTGTCCTCATTCCCCCATTTTATTAGCTGGATCAAATCAAACATTCAATTAAATCCTTGACTTTAGAGTTGCGTTTTCATCACCTCCTCATTTCATTCCGTAGTTCATGCCTGCCACCAATCAATCTCGATCTCGACAAGCTATGGAGCAACAACCTTATTTGTTTGGATTAAGATTCTTTGAGTCACAATTGAATCCTGATTCGGGCATCAACCCTACATATTAGGAAAATGTTCCCATTAGCTATGATCTGCTTAACCCAATTGTACCTAAAGATACTATGGTTAATCAGCCTGATGAGATAGATGCCCAAATCAATTCTGTTGACCAATTCCTCTCAAATCCTGATAACGCCCAAATGGTAGACGAAATCATAGAGTCGTAAAAGACTCATCTTCGCAAACATGGTTGCCCAAGGCATGACAATTGCATCATCTGAAACACCCAACTGCTAGTCCATAGGAACCTCCTCAATAACAAATGCCTTTACAACAACCCTTGTCATCATTTCCGATCCAACAACAAACCCAAATGCCAGCGACATCACCACAACAGAGTGCCCAACTTGCATTGACCAGATTACCACCTATGGGTACTCTTGGATGACATTATCAATCATATTATGCTAATTCATCAAGACTCGTGCCACCTCCACTTCCAGGAGGGGGTATCTATAATGCATTGATTAATGCACCATCCACACAACTTATCACATCGCTTCCCTTGATGGCTCAGATGTCCATGACTTCTAGCGTGGTTCACATTACACCTTTTGTTAATCCAATCACTAGACCTATAAATGCGCCTTCCACACAAGCACCGACTTGGACCACAGGAATGCCAGGCTATCCACCACCACCTATCACACAAGCTATGTCTGGGGGCATGAGTTACACAATGCCACCATCATCCGCACCTCCACCAATGTAGTCCATGCCACAAGTCGTCAATGCCCCGCAATATCAACCGCAAGTAACTTCACAATCTATCATCTTGCAACCATGATTCAGTTATTTGTAGGTACCACCTTCGTTCTACGCCGTGACGAATATTCATTAGTTGCCAAGTGGCACTAATCCAAATCACCCATCATATAATGTTCAATCCAATGTGGATCCTAACTACACTGGGGACAATTATCTTCAAGGTGACACTCCTCAAGTCCAACAATTCCCAAATATGCAGTACCAACAACAATGTATTGCTCCTCAACAAAATGTTGTAACATACTCATAACCACCCCAATATCAATAATAGTTATCTTCAAGGTGACACTCCTCAAGTCCAACAATTTCCAAATGTGCAGTACCAACAACAATATATTGATCCTCAACAAAATTTTGTAACATACTCACAACCACCCCAATATCAACAACCACTGCTAGGTACAACAACAATATATTTCTCCTCAACAAAATGTTGTAACATACTCACAACCACCCCTATATCAACAACCACTACTTGTCTAGCAACATGTTCTTGTAAATCAGAACATGGCAAGCTATCAAAACCAACCACAATAATCAAACTATCTTTATTCACACCAAGTGGCATATCAAGTACCACATTATCAATCTACTACGCCATCTCCTGATCCTTTTCCAGTCAATAGTGAATGGGAAGAAATGAAGGTAACTCTTAAAACCTTACAAGACAACAACTCCAAGTGAGTTTTCAAATTTGAAGAGCTTTGTCCTTACCCATTCGACAAGTCAATAACGACAATGCCCTTCTCCAAAAAATTTGAGACGCCAAGATTCGATAAATACAAGGGGAAAGGTGATCCACACCATCACATCAAAGAGTTCTTTATGGCTTGTCAAGAAGTGTTATGGTGTGACAACTATCTTCTGTGATTGTTCCCTAAAAGTCTTAGTGGACCCTCTCTGGAATGGTTTTCTAAGTTTCCATTTGGCACTATCACTATGTTCACAGATTTATCAGAGCATTTTGTAACTCATTACCATTGTACAATATAGAGAATGATGTCTCTATGCTTGATCTCTACCAAACCAAGCAGAAGGGAGGTGAAAGCTTCCTAGACTACATCCAAAGGTGGAGAGCCCTTGCTGGCCGCCTCCTGTGTATCGTGCCAGATACTCAATCGGTCTTAGTTCTCATCAGTAATCTCCACCCGAAGCTTGCATATCATATATTTAAATTGCGCAAGCACCTTCAAAGACATCATGTCTAAAGAGACGTTGGTGTAAAAGGCTTTGATAAATGAAGGAATCATCAAAATTTATGAGGAGTATTCCGATAAGACTAGTAACGATAAGAAAAGGTATTAGAACAAGAACAAGAATGCTGTAGGCAATGGGGTCACTAATTCCAAGATAGTGCAAATGATTGTGGTTGTGAAGCCACCACCCCCGCAGACATATGCCGATTTCCCTCAACAATCATACGTCAATCCTTCCTTGACAATTCATGTCAATCCACCACCTCAAGATTATCAACATCCACAAGTGCAAACACAAAATGCCCAAGCTAATAGGATGAATGCAATCACCGTGTCTTAAGCTCCTCCTCATCAGACAGGCACAACAGTCCTCGACGTCAATTTACACCCATGGTGGAACCATTAGATGTAATTTTCAAACGCATGGAGCAACATAACATGGTTGTGTATCCACAAATGTAACCATTTGATGAGTCCAAACCTAAGCCTGACTGGTATAAAGATAATGAATATCACGCCTATCATTGTATTAAGGGTCAGTTGGGATCCAAGAACACTGAGAGGGGGTGGGGGGGGTGAATCAGTGTTCTGCCGGTAACACTAGATTTTATCCTTTTATACCATACACATATAAGCCGGTAAACAAATAAACATATAACTTGAAGCAAATAAACCATCCACATAAATGAACACCATACCACACAAAATTTGTACGTGGAAAACCTCAAAGACGAAAAACCACGGTGGGCTTTGTGACCCATAATATCAATTCACTGGCCATATGAAAGGATATTACATATAATGGGGGCCTGCACATGTAGGAAGGCACACTACCTAGAGCATACTGCTCATCACTAAAGAGTCTCACCGACTACAAGCTTTTGCTGAATTAAAACAATAAAATTGAACTGAAAAATACATTTTCTATGCCAAATAGAGTTCCCGTTCTGGCTCTGCTCTGTACCGGTTCATAAACCTTGAACACTACTATTGATATCTCTTTTCCTCCAAAAATCCTTTCCAAGCTATCTACAGATCATTGTATGATATAACACTTGCATACAAATGATCTACATACATATACTTCACATTATACAGTTCTTTTCTATTCTCCTATGTCTCCTCCTATTTCACATTATATAGCATATCATTATCACACTTCAAAATAACCTAGCAGACTGACCTATATACCCATTACAAACAATATGCCTTATGTCGGTTTACAATGCATTGCAAAAGATATTCAATGTTGGCCTCGACAATAATTTGATTTACTAAATAAATCTCCCTTGATGTCGGCTTCCTTCAAGTACTAATGCCGGTGCCGATGCCAATGCCGGTGTAGCTCTAAATGCTCCAAAGCCGGTGTCTATCGGTATATGCCTCCTAATGCCGGTATGTGATTTCCATCTAATCTTGTTGCCATCAATGACAACAAAATGAATCTAATGAGTGTCAATTGCCAACAATCTCCCCCTTTGACATTGATGGCAACACTCATGTGAAAAATGGATTCCCTGCCGGTTCAATCTAAAATATGCTCCCCCTGAGCAATACACTCCTTCTGATATCCTGATATCCTTCCCATGTGATCCTGTCTAATTTTTCTGATATTTTTCACATATATACATACTCCCCCTTTGGAATCAATGCCAAAGACCGGTGAAAGAATAAATGAATACTGTTAATTTCATTGGAGCTTAATCAACTTCAAAATTTCTGGGTAAGCCTTATTCAACAACTGAAGATATGTATCCCAGCTGGTTTTGAAGGTGTTAGATATGGATGCTAGTCCACTTAGTAAGTGGGCAAGTGTTTCCTTCTCTTTGACATCTGCCAGTGTGGGTTTAGCAATCAAGTCCATGCACTCTCTTTTATGAACACCCAATGAATCCAATTTGGGACTCACCAATCCTCTAAGACTTCTTGCTCTCCTAATGAATTTATCTCTTTCCTTCTCAAAAGCATAAATTTGGTTCTCCAAGGATAAAATTTGTCCATCAATAGATTTGGTTAGTGCTGTTAATCCATCAAAAGAATTAGCAATACTAACTACCTTATCATATAACTCCTTTAATCTGCTATCTACATTAGCTGTTGTGTGTGAAAAAGTGGTCTGTAGCTGCAAACACAACACTTCAATTAAGTAATTATATGCATGGTTAGTAAATAATAATCAATCAATAATAAACCATAACAAAGCGACTAATTGCCTTCTAAAAGATGCGAGTATAAGATTGCTCTCAGATTTTTATAAGCAATACCTGTGACTAGACTACACCAAGACGAAGGATTTAATCTATATGATATTAACTATATGGATGCAAGATGGATGAATAATTCAAGCAAATAATTAATTCAAGCAATAATGGATGTAAGCAATGATGGATGTAAATAATCTAAAAAGCACAATGATCTTTAATGACTCCAGAGGAAAATTAGCGTGATAATAATCTCCAAGCGTGTTCTCAAAAATCTCTGGGGTAAATTGGAATGAGAGCTGAAGACTGAATTTATAGAGAATCACAAAAGAGAAAAGCTCAATTTAGAATTAATTGAAAATAATTGAGAAATCAGGTTCAGTTAACCTTGAGATAGATTCCAATTTTAGTTTAATTGAAATGCATTCAAATTAGAAGTCCAAGTTGCATTAGAAATAATAATAAATTAATTTCATGCATTTGTGATAAAAATAGATAATTCTTTTATTTATTCAAGAAAAGAGTCTTTTCAATGCAACTGAACTTCTTTTTCTGAAAAGCTTTGAGTTCAATTTTAGAGAATAATTCAACAATTCAATTAATTGCTTTTCTGATTTCAAGTTCTAAATTTAGAAAAAGAAATAATATCTCAAGTTTGATTTCTCTCTCAATTCAATTCTTTTTTTTTCTTTAATTTCAATTCAACTCTTGCTTTGTAATTAATTCCTCTTTTATAATAAATTAATTCCTTTTGCATGATTAAATGACAATTTTATTAATTAATTAAATATACAAGGATATTTAATAAATTAAAATGGGATAATTGATCAAAATGATATTCTTGGAAATGATTCAATCAATTAAATGAATATTTAATTAATATTGAGTAATTGATTTGCCATGTGATATTTGATGATTAAAGAATTAATAATGTGCTCAAGGTTGATTTAATTGCCTTTGGTTAGGACCTTGGTGATGTTGTCGAGATTAGGGGCCCATGGTTTAGATGACCATTTTTAGGGTATTACATTTGCCCCTCTTTGAATTAATGTGCGAGTAGCGCGTTGGTTCAAAGAATGTGTGATGTCTAGGAGATGCCCGTTCTGAACTTGAATGATCACGAACTAGATGAAGAGCAAGGTGTTTAGCTTGATTCAAAGTGACAAAGCTGAATGAAGTCTGATTAAAGCAATACCGTTCCCGAACTTGATTGAACTGAGGAACGATAGAAAACAAAAGATACCAAACTTGAACTTGATTGATCAAGAAGCGGATCTTATTGATCTAGAACTTGATTGATCTAGACACAGTGAGTGATGATAAAAATCGATCTTGAACTTGATTGATCAAGACATGATGAGAGAAGATAAACTGTTCAGCTTGATCAAGAAATGAATACTGAACACCTGCTTAGATTGAGTGTGATCAAAGATACTCTTTAAACTTTTGATTAAGTCTAAACGAATAATCGGCTTGATTTGGAGCGATGAAACTGATTAATGTTAAGAGATTGATTCAGATGAAAGACAAATCAGTTTGATTTGAAGCGATGAAACTGATATGCCCCTAGCGATTGATTCGATTCAGATAATCGAGAGATCTCAACTTGATGTGAAGCGATGAAGCCGAGATGCCCCTTAGCAAATAAGAATTGATTGATTTTCTTTAGAAGATTTTGCTCAACTTTTGATGAAGATTTATGTGAAGTCATAAGGTTGTGAGTATGCCCCCTCGGGAGCGAAATCGAAAGATAGCGAGGGTACTTGATATGCAATTGTTGGCGATAATAAGTTATTTGAGCACAAATTGATTCTGAGGAATATTTGAAGAATCGACGCTGATTGATAAGAAATTGAGCGCAAAGTTAATGTGTAGAATTGAAATTGATAATCAGCGTTGAAATTGAGCGCAATTTGAAGAAAAAATGAGCCTTTGATGAAAAGAGCGCTAAGTGGTCCAAATTATAAAATTGACTAGCAAAATGATCTCGAATTTCGATTTCGATCTTGAAAATGGAATCAGAATGGTCAAATTAGCCAAGGGTACAATTTTCATGTCCATCAGAGTAAGTTGAAAAATTAGGTTTTTGGCTATATATAGGACAAAAGTGTCATTTTCAAATCATTTTAACCCTCCAAGTTTGAAAATTCAAAAAGCCTTCTGCGAAGAAAATGGTGGTCCCTACTCGTTAGCATCGATTCGAGCACCAAAGACGTCATAATTGACCCCAAAACTATGAGCCAGCGATAAGTGATCAATCTTAAGCCTCTTTATGTTTTCAATTTGGAATTTTTTTGTTCA